>NC_140568.1:37835553-37881638 GCF_057381845.1 Rhamphochromis longiceps | reverse complement strand
TATAGAAAAATAACAAAAACTATTTGCTTAAGTATCTCTATGGCAGCCAGTCTGAGCATGTTGAGCATGCATATTTCTTTTTTTTTTTTTTACGTTTTTACTTAATCATTACACAGTAAATTGAGGAATGGGTCCCACAGCTTATACCAACTATGGTATTCAGATGATTTGTTCTTCTTATGAATTTTCACGATGTTGTATAAATATTGCAGCTGTAATTCACTTAAACTTAATATAATTAATTTTCTTTAACAACTGTCACCACCAGATGGGGACATACTCCATACATACATACATTAAATTAAAAGTAAGAGCCAGATCACAGGAAAATTCAGCTTTACTCATCACAGGCTAACCTAATTGCAGTGATGACTTTACTGGATTTGTACTTTAGATGTTTATTATAAACATACAAGCATAAAAAATAAAAGACAATTATCACTGATTTCAAGACACACAGGTGCCCTTTATTATAACAAGAAACATTTTTACAGATTGAAAATGAAAAGGGAAAATACATTTGTTGCAAATTATAGCTTTATAAAGACAAAGGAAACATATTGCAGATATTGCATTTTTCACTACAACCTAATGTGGTTTTTAAAAACAGAACTTTTTCCAAACTATACCAGAGTGCATCTCACAAAACATTAAGGTGGACACAACTTGAGAACAAAACCAACAGTTTTCATTTCATTGAAGTGTAACAAAAAAAACCTTTCTATCATACATAAACATTTGCCTCAATGGATTTTTGTGTGTTCCAGAACAGCAAATAAATATCAATTTATAAAACCTCAATATTTATTTATTTTTCCATTTTTATATGAGAAAAACACCACCTAACAATATATTGTGCCTATTTGTATAGAGTTCAAATTTATTTATGCATAAGGGACAATAGGATACAAAATATAAATTCTGTTCTGTTTTACATTTTAGAGGCTGATGATTGGTGTAACACCTATCACAATTGCATGCTTAAGACATAAGATTTCTTGAACAAAATCTTGCTTACAAGGGACACAAGGGGCATATTTACAGAAGGAAGGACACAGCCATAGGCTCAAACTAAGGGAGAGAGAAAATGGAGATTCCTTTTCCCTCTGAACAAAAACATACACTGTGGCCGACAGGCCAGATCTCCAACACCACAGGACTCGCAGATACTCAAGCCTGCCTTAACTGCCAATCTCCAAGATGGCCTTATACTGTACAACATATCACATTCCCACTCCATTTCCACACGAGTGAAATCAAACCAAGAGGCACAACATAATGCTGTTCCACTGATTCAAGAAATTTACATGACTCTAAAGAGTGTAGCTAAGAATCACATGATATTTATGGAAGCTCCCATATCATACAGGACCTGTACATGGCATTCATGTACTGTTAACAGTTTACCATCAGTTGATATTTCAGATGCTTACAAATAACTGAAATAACACTGAAACTTAATATGTGCTCTATAAAAATGCCCCTTAATCACGATTTTCATTATAAACAAGATTATACAAAAATATATATATATAAACATGAGAAACCATATAAAAAAGGCAAAGTCCTTAAGGGAAAATAAATACCCAGTGTGTATGCTGCGACTTCACTCCAGAAAAGAAGTACTAAAAGAAAAGACTTTCTATAAAGGCCATCCACTGCCCTGCTTATGACATAACACCGTGGACCCCACAAATTTCTGAAGGCAGGCAATGCTTATAAATAAGACATTAATAAATAAAAAAATGGATGAAACACAGATGTTGCTGTTAGTATAAAAGCTTATGAAGGTTTTTTAAAATCCTGTTTACAGCGTTGCCCTTTCTCTTTTTCCTCCAAGAGTGCCTTTTTAGACAAAAAAACAAGAACAAAAAAAAAACATATGTACAGCAGCTCAGCTGGGTCTGAAGATTTTTATTTGAACTGTTCAGGTATGTGTGCAATCTGAGACTGCATGCTTGTCGGTGGACTCGAGATGCCCTCTGACCAGTCAGACATGTTGGAATGAGGAGATGAACTGGACCACTGGTCAGGGGAGCCGGGAGAGGGTGTCAGAAAGGGGTGGTCAGGTACTTGGACCTGATGATTTGGGGTGTTGTCAATGGGGCCCGAATAACTGTGCTGGGAGGGTGGGGTGAGGAACTGGGTGCTAGGCATTGACTGGCTGATGGAGGAGGGCATAATCTGGGTCTCCTGAGGCAGGATGGTGCGGATGGGCATGGTGGAGTTGCCTGTGCCCTGCTGGAGCTCTGGAGAACTGAGCTCCCCACTGATGAAGTTTTGGGTGTTGGCTGTGTTTGAGTTCTGGTGCTGCAGCTGGATGCTCTGCTGCTGCTGTTGATGCTGCTGCTGCTGTTGTTGAAGCTGCTGAAGGTTCTGCATCTGCTGCATCTGTTGAGCTTGCTGTTGCAATATGTGCGACTGTGGACCCATTCTGGTGTTCTGGATGCCCTGATATGTCATCATCTGAGTCAGGCTGCTGTTTGGGTGGCCATTATGGAGCGTTGTTGTCATCATCCCGTGCTGGCCTCCCTGGTGAAGACCTCCTTGACCACCAGAGTTGTTTCTCATTGGGTTGTACTGACCTGGTTGGCTCATGTTGCCATGCATCCTGGACAGCCAATCACACTGCCCATTCATGGCGCCCTGGCCACTGGAGACAGTAACGGGTAGGTGGGTAAGACGTGGAGGCATTGGGTCAAACTGCATTCGAGCCAGCTCCTGCTTGCTTGGCATCACCATGTGGTTTACAGCCAGGTGTGGGTCAGACATCCCCTGCAGATGGTTCAGGGATACAGACGGCGACTGCTGGAAAGGTGAGGTCATCATCGGCGGTGAAGCTACATCAGAGACATAGCCATGTGGAGACTCCAGGGAGTCAACTGGAGACAGAACAGCTGAGCTATCCAGGAGGTTCCCAGGCTTCCCATCCTGGGAATTCTTCTTCTTCACCTTCATGTCTTTTCCCTCCTTGCACCCGATGCCTTTGGTGCTGGGCTTGCGTGCCTTTTTGCTCTGGCCTTGACCTTGAGGCTGGGGCTGCTTCATGTTTCCCAGGAAGCCATTAGGCGAGCAAAGAGGGGGTGACAGTGTGGTGCTTAGTGACCCTCCATGCATGGGAGGACTTCGTACCAGGTTGTACTCGTCCATCAGCCGCACAATGTCGTGATGCATTCTCTCTTGTGCAATGTCTCTGGGTAGCCGGTCCATGTGATCAGTTATTTCTCTGTTGGCAAAATGGTCCAGCAAGACCTTGGCAGTCTCATAGCTTCCTTCCCTAGCAGCCAAGAACAGAGGTGTTTCCTCCTGAAGTAAACAGAAAGGAGACAATATATTAAACAGTTTAACAGATGCACAAGGAATGTTCCTTCATTGCAGAAAGGGGGTTATTTCTATACCTTGTTATTTTGCATGTCCTTGTTGGCACCATTTTTGAGTAGCACAATGGCTGCCTCCACGTTATTTACTGCTGCGGCCCAATGTAGGGCTGATTTACCTGCAGAGACAGGAACAGGGTCATTAGATATAAAATTCTTTTTGCACCACATTTAGCACTAAAATGTGAAGATTTCAGGCTTTTGTGAATATCGTAAGTGGCAAAAAACATTGAAACCTTACCAAAATCATCAATTGCATTGACATCAGCATGGCAGTTAATGAGCTCCTCCACCATGCCCTCCACTGCAAGCCTGGCAGCCAAGATCAGGGGTGTAGTGCCATCATGCATGCGGGCATCTAAGTCTGTGGCACGGTTCCTTATCAGAATCTGCAAAGATGTACAACACATTACTCCATTAGATTCCTTTAGAATAATGAATTTTACAGGAAATTTAAAGTATTTTAACTTTGTACTATTAATATTTTTTTAATAGCTATATTTTTCACACAAAATGGTCATCACAATTTTAAGATGAAAAAAAAAAGAAGACTTTAAACGAGCCATGCTCACATTTGCATTTTGGGTTTCCTAATCCAAAAAGAAATAAATAAATGATAAAGAAACCCACCTGGAACACTCCTTGGGCATCAGCTGCCACAGCAGCATGCAGAGGAGTTCTGCCCATGTTGTCTTGTATGTTGGCATCAGCGCTGGCCTCCAGCAGGCGTTTAGCAGCATCAGAGCGGGCATAGCGGGCAGCCAGGTGAAGAGCTGTTTCACCCGTCCGATCAGTCTGGTTGTGGAGGTTAGCACCTTGATAGATGAAGTCATTGATCACATTAGCAGAGGCGTCCTCCTCCTCCTCGCTGTTGCCTGTTTCTAAACCTCCGCCACTGCAGGACGCAATCATCAGGGGTGTGAATCCATCTGCACGGAAGGACCAGAAGAAGCGAATGAAAAAAAAAGGCACTGCATGGTCAGCACAGTACAGTCATATTAACTACTGCAAAACTACAAGAGGGTTCACTTCAAAGCACCTGGCAGATCAAAACAAAGCAACAAACAAATCGAATGTGGATTTGACACTTTTTCCTGGGTTGAATCATCACAGCGCTCTCTTTTTCGATAATAGATTCTGATCAAGGCCCCGGCACAGGAGAAGCTTCAGAAGGAAAGCGAAGCTAGAGGGATAGAGGCCAAGGCTTGCTAAAGCTAGACTACTGCAAAAACGAAGCATTAAAATCTGGCTGTGAGAGGCGGCTCAGTCAGTCGACTTGGATAGGTTTTCTCCTCTTCAAAAGGATAGCAAGCCCCAGATCTCGCAGATTTGGTCGATTCAAGTGCATCGATCCGCAACGGGGGGAAAAGTGTGCTCTCAAGATGTTAAACCTGTTACTTTGATTTTTCATAGCTTTTCTTCAGGGAATTTGCCACTTAGTACAAAGTTAGGTTTTTGCATCTGATGCCTTCATTGGTTTTTGTAATGTAGAATAAAAAAAGAAAAAAAAAAGAAAACAGAGGCCTATTACTGGTCAAATGATTAATCTGATCAGGAATCAGTGTTTTCCCCCAGGCATCTAGCTTCCAGCCAGCTGCTTTGAAGAAGATCCTTTACCCTGAGGACATGGAGCTTTAGCAGCTCCTACATGCGCAATTACACACGCACGCACACACATAAAAAAACACACACATCCTTAGGAAATGTGAAATGTTCGCCCAGAAAAGATATTAATCAATTCACATACACAAGTTTACACAAGAAAAACACACACAGAAAAATGTGTGACTACTAGAAATGTGTGCTCAAAAAGTTCTTTGCCCCTTGATCCATTCAAATATCAGTAATAGCTTTACACTACCGAAGGATTTTCCTCTCCCAGTTCCTTCACCTAGACTTTTCAGTTCTGTATTTCACAAGCAAAAAGAAAAAAGGCAAAAAAAAAAAGACATATACATATACATATATATATCTAGTAGTCTCTGTAATTTAATGGTTTATATAAAGACAACCAAGTCATCCGCAATAAAAATAACCTAAAGATAAGAGGTCCCGCCAATATAAATAATATCTATGGTTCGTAACACACCTGGACCGCGGACATTGACATCCAGGCAGTCATTCTCAATCTCGCCCTGAGGGGGTGTGGGAGCTATAGATGGGATGCGCAGGTCAGCGGCATCCAGGTGCTGCTGCGTCCACTGGCGGTTGTCTGTCTGGTCGTCCGCATCCAACACAGCCTGCTCATCAAACTGTTAAAACGGGGACAGCAGGAGGTCAGACAACTGAAACTGACTTTAAATCGAATTAGAAAAAAACAAAAAAAAGTTTAAAATGTATTATAAAAAGATCATAAAATTATTTTAAACATTTAAAAATACACAAACAATTCTCTCAAAGCCTAGAATTAGATGTCTTATGAAATAGTTGCTCAGACTGTAAAATTGAATAATAATAATAATAATAATCATTATATTTTAGTTATGTCAGAGTTCCTTACCCTAAAGCGTTTCGCATCTGAAGGTTCGTCTTCTCCCCACTCAGTGTGGGTGTCATCCATGAGAGAAATGTCTGAGGTGTTTTTCATTGGCCTGTGATGAAGCAGAAAACCTTTTAAAAATCCTCGTACTCCACTGCTTCAGTCTCATACAAGCCACTCACCATTAATGGTGTAGCGATGCCGAAAAAACAAAAGCATTGATTGATTTCATACCACACCCCTCTGCCCCAACAAGTTAATTAATTCACACGTAAACCTGCTATATCATTATCATTAATGATCCAGAGAAAAATCCCATTTTTCCAAATTTTTACCTAAAGAACTGGCCCGTCACCCAACCCGCAAAGAAACACACACCAAATGACAGCGAGTGCCGAATAAATGTAAACTTACTTTAATCCCACCGAATCCTCTCCAACAGGCTCACGTCTCTTCTTCTTGCTATCTGTGGTCTTGAAGCCCTCGGGAAGCCAGAGCCGCCCGTGTTCATGACGGCGCTTTCGGGCAGCCACCATTCCCAGTCCAAGGAAGGCCAGCATCCCTAAACCGCCCAGTACCAAGTAGATTAGGTAGGAAACCTGTGGCGGCTCGGGTTCCACGCCACCTGGTAGGAAAATGGACATTATGTTCACAGTGGGCTGAGGACAAGATGTGGACCGCTGGACCGGGACACCCAGGATCAGCCTGAGTGTTCGAGCAGAGCTAGTCCGGCTCTCCTTCGCCCCGCGGATCCCACTCCAAAACGCAGCCAGTGTCTGAAATGGACTGACGATCCTCACCGTTTGTAAAGCTAGCTTCTTCTATCTATTCAGTAATAATCAGAATTGCTAACCACTTTTCATCAAAAAAAGAAAAAAAAGGGATGGGGCGTGATAAAAAAAAAAAAGAAAAGGGGGAGAAAAGTACACCACCACCACCTCCTCTCTCTCTTTTCAGCCCAGGGTACCAAGAGACAACTTTACCATTTCTTCTTTAAGAGAAAAAAGGGAGGGGGATTAATGAACTTCAAATTACTGCACGCACTTTAAGCTGTAAAGACGAAGGATTTATTAGGATTTTCGAGATAACAAAGACTCCCAACTTCTAGCACACTCCCGATCAATTTTTCCCCTTCTCTTTTTTTCCACTAACGATTTTGAAATGATAAACTCCCCCAACCTAAACCCTCAGAGATACATTAAGTCCTGGTATTACATTCAGCGAGGTGAAGGTTGCAGCAGCCCCTCACACTGTGGGATGAAGTGCGTGTGCGTGCATGTGTGCGAGTGTGATATCCGTGGACGTATATGTGTACATGTCTGAGAAACAGACAGATACGGTTATGTTATGTGATTTTGGAGGTGGGGGGAGGTTGGATGAGTTGATTTACGGCAATTAACCATTTTGGAGCCTCAAGCCATTGGATTTACACCAAGGGGAGGACTCATTGTTTAGGCCAAGAGATTCACAACTGCATTTGTTCACGGCTGCATAACAAATACACAATCAAAGAGTTGTAAGGTTAGGACCCGACCAGAGGCCACGTCGGATACATTTGCTTCGAGCGTGAGCATGAAAGAGCATGTGTCTAATCCGAGTATGTTCTGTACGTGTGGACACCACGAGGCCTTAAAAAACCCCATCAGTGATTTTTCATGTTTTAGTCCTCATACTACTAATGACATATATTTTACTTTACAAACAATCAAGCTAATTTGTGCGATCCTGTTTTACATTTTAGACTGTCTTCAAGAAACCTTGGGTTTGCACAGAAATGAAAATGATTACCAGTGTGTAAGATACACTAATGTTGTATTTGCATACAACATTTAAGGAGTGTAGTCGATTTTATGTTTTCGTTTATAAAAAGATCCAATTAAAAAAAAAAAAGACTAAACCAACAATTATACATGAACAGAGATAAATGAACATGTTTTTTACATGTTAATCAAGAAGTTTTGAAATTTTAGGAATAAAAATATTTGCCTGGGCTTTGCAGGCTACATCAAATCTATTCAAGTGGAGGTTTGGCCTGATAAAGAAATATGCAGTACAACCTGAGGCCCACTACGTTTTTAATAGGAGTCAATGATGGCTTTGTTTTTTTCTTGTGATTTGTTAACAGTATGGAAAATACACAAAATCAATAGACTTTTCCATTGAGTGTACATTGATTAGAAAAGTTTCATCATACAATATATGAAAATATGAAGCAGCTGCTTTAGATCAAATATCTTTGGTAAAAAGTGTCCAGAATTTGACAAGCTGCAGTCAAAATTTGCTTTTGCTTTATTTTTTTATAGAGAGTTCTATTTTTTGGAAAGCCAAGAATGCATACAGACTTTTTAAGTCATGCAGATACCTATTAAATATACTTACTGTAAACAGCTTCAATGGTGAAAGGTACATCCAGTTTGCCACTGGACTCCAAAGCCCCAAGGAACGCTGCAGCATCACTTGTGCTCTGGAAACACTCGGTGGATTGTTGGAAGCACTGACGGTTGTCCACCTCCAAGTGGACAATTGAACTAGAGAGTGAAGAAAACACAAAGTGACTCCAGACTTTATCATTTTTCTGAATCTAATTAGCTTCCGCAAAGAAATAAAAATCTTCTTAAACCCCCCCAAAAAGAAAAAACTAAATCCAAAAACAAAGATGAGCATATAAAATGACAGATAATGGAAGAAAATGATCTGAACAATTTGCAGGTTAATGACTGAAATATTTTCAGAAATGCCTTCTCACCCTTTGATCTGCAAATGATCCAGCTCCCTCTTTGCTCTCTTGCTGTCACCAGCCAAGTCATACAGGCTCCTCTTGACCACATTCAGCACTTTGCCAGGAACCTCTGACCAAGAGTCCACTGAACGCTTGACGTTGTACTTTTTCAGCTCATGTTCGTTCCCATAATATGGGTAGACCATCATTTCCCCCTTTGTATCCTTCTTGAATACCACATTGGTTCGGAGCACGCGGCTCAGCTCGCGCAGGAAGCCGAAGGAGTTATTGAGGAGGTGTTCAGGGGTGATGTGGACAACCAGGACCAGCTGGCCCACGGCTAGCTTCTCAGGCATGTTGCTGGCACAGTCCAGGCCATCCCACTCGCACTCTGCGTTGTTGCAGCCCTGGTCGCAATGGCCATCGGCGTAGTGATCCTTGCAGTACTGGTCATAGAGAGGGCTGCAAAAAAATTGGATGCAAAGGCCCAATTAAATATCTCTTAATTGCACATATATGCTTAAAAGAAGAAGTATATGACACAGAAACTACCTACAGCTCTACTGGAAAATAATGAACTGTTGTATCAAAGACAGTTTTATCACTGTAGTTCTCTATCCTGTTTGTTCTTCTCAGCATCTAATTAGCAGCACACCAAGCAAGACAAATAGATTTTAAGATATTTAACTGGATATTTTATGAAGCTAAGCTAACTCTTATTTCACTTAAATACACTTACTTGCACTGTCCTTCCAAGTTCTGGCAGTCAAACCCATCATACAGACATCCAGCATTGTCACACTGTGAGTCACACTTCCCATCATTGAAGTATCGCCAGCACTGCAGAGCGGCCGAGCAGTTCTTCCACGGATCGTTGAAATTGAGCGAGCAGTCGCCGTTGTCCCAGCCGCACTCATGGTTGTTACAGGACACATCGCAGTGCTTGTTGTACTTGCGCTCTTCACACTGCGGGATCCCGCAGGGGACGTCCACTGGGGGTGGCGGGATGTTGTGGCCAGACCCTCCCGGGAAGCTGTAATCCAGGATATGGCAGCGGAGGCCGTTGAAGTTAGCTGGGCATTCACAGTGGTAGTACGGCTCCTCTGAGGTGTATTCACACGTGCCGCCGTTGTAACAGGGGTTCGAATAACAGGGACTGTCAGTGGGATATTGGCATTCAGGTCCAGTGAATAATGGAGCACAGAGACACGTGGGACTCTTATGACCGGAGATGCATGTGCCTCCATTGCGACAGTGAAGGCTGCCGCAGGTCTGGGAGTCGTATTCACACGTGGAGCCAGTAAAGCCCTACAGGAAGAATAATATATATGATTTATGCTTATTATATATTAAATAAATTAGACTGATATGAATATAAGCAATCTGTCTTATTCCTGAAAACTAAAATTCAAGCCAATATCAGGCTATCTATGATTAAAGCCAAGAGGGCTAATTTAGATCAAATATTAGTAAAAAAGTATATTTCCCATTATGGAAGCATCACATCGCCTTCTGTATGTCTCTTTTAAAAGTTACAGTCAACATTTAGATAATATTAAGAGGAATTTTTGCTCTTTTATTACAACTTTCTTATGAGTGACAGAGGTCTGTGTATATTTCCGAGAGTGTGTACTCACAGGAGGACATTTGCAGATGAAGCCATGTGGTGTATTACTGGCCACAGCACAGGTGCCTCCATTACGACAAGGTTTGCTCTTACAGCCATCGAACACAGTGTCACAACGCTGACCTACAGAGGTGTCACACACAAAAAGGTTTGTCATTTCATTTTCATTCCTCATTATAATTGTAAGGTTAATGTCACACCAGTACATTTTAGATCAACAAACACTGTATATAAAAGATGTGCAGCAGCAGGGACTGACTCCTGCATCTTGCATCATTGCAATTTGATTTTCACTTGACTTCAGTAAACACTTTCCTGATTAGACTATGGTCTCAGTTGCTACATGCAAATAATATTGAACACAACATGACATTCATTTTGCCTGTTATTTTGTTCTGGCAAGTACTTTTTATTTTAAGCATGGTTTAAGCTTGAATCGCTACCTTATCGTGGTGGAGGGGTTTGTGTGTCCCAGGGATCCCAGGGGCTATGTTGTCTGGGGGCCTTTGCCCCCTGGTAGGGTCTCCCATGGCAAATTGGCCCTGGGTGAGGGACCAGACAAAGAGCGATTCATAAGACCCTTATGAAAAGGACACCGAGGGAACAGTTTACCCTGCCCGGGATAGGGTTACCGGGGCCCCGCCCTGGAGCCAGGCCCGGGGAGGGTGCCCGAGGGCGAGCGTCTGGTGGCCGGGCCTTAGTCCATGGGGTCCGGCCGGGCACAGCCCGAAGAGGAGACATGGGCCCATCCTCCCGCAGGCCCACCACCCGCAGGAGGCGCCATAGGGGTCGGGTGCATTGTGTGCCGGGTGGCGGCCAGGAGCGGCGGCCCTGGCGGACTGACCCCCGGCTGCCAAGACTGGCAATAGGGACATGGAATGTCACCTCTCTGGTGGGGAAGGAGCCTGAGTTAGTGCGTGAGGTTGAGAGGTACCGGCTAGATATAGTCGGGCTCACCTCTACACATGGCTTGGGCTCTGGAACCAGTCTCCTGGAGAGGGGCTGGACTCTGTCTCAGTCTGGAGTTGCCCCTGGTGAGAGGCGGCGGGCTGGGGTGGGTATCCTAATATCCCCTCGGCTTGCTGCCGGTACGTTGGGGTTTTTCCCGGTGGACGAGAGGGTTTGTTCCCTGCGCCTTAGGGTCGGGGAACGGGTCCTGACTGTCATCTGCGCTTATGCGCCGAGTGGCAGTTCAGAGTACCCAGCCTTCTTAGAGTCCCTGGGGGGGTGCTGGAGGGTGCTCCACCTGGAGACTCTGTTGTCCTGCTGGGAGACTTCAATGCTCACGTGGGTAACGACAGCGAGACCTGGAGGGGCATGATTGGGAGGAACGGCCTCCCTGATCTGAACCCGAGCGGTGCTCTGTTATTGGACTTCTGTGCTAACCACAGTTTGGCCATAACGAACACCCTGTTCGAACATAAGAGTGTCCATAAGTGCACGTGGCACCAGGACGCTCTAGGCTGTAGGTCGATGATCGATTGTGTAATCGTATCAGCAGACCTGCGACCATATGTTCTGGACACTTGGGTAAAGAGAGGGGCTGAGCTGTCAACTGATCACCACCTGGTGGTGAGTTGGATCAGGTGGCGGGGGAGGACGCTGGACAGACCTGGTGCACCTAAACGCATAGTGAGGGTGTGCTGGGAACGTCTAGCAGAGGCCCCAGTCCGTGAGATCTTCAACGCACACCTCCAGCAGAGCTTCGACAGCATTCCGAGGGAGACTGGGGACATTGAG
Source organism: Rhamphochromis longiceps (assembly GCF_057381845.1). NCBI lineage: Eukaryota > Metazoa > Chordata > Actinopteri > Cichliformes > Cichlidae > Rhamphochromis > Rhamphochromis longiceps. The sequence goes on along the minus strand of NC_140568.1, from coordinate 37,869,696 downwards.
TCCGAATGGACCATGTTCAGAGTCTCCATTGCCGAAGCTGCTGCATTGAGCTGCGGCCGCAAGGTGGTGGGTGCCTGCCGTGGTGGTAATCCCCGAACCAAATGGTGGACACCAGAGGTGAAGGGAGCCACCAGGCTGAAGAAGGAGTCCTATCGGGCTTGGTTAGCCTGTGGGACTCCGGAGGCAGCCGACAGGTATCGACAGGCCAAGCGGAATGCGGCTCGGGCAGTGGCTGAAGCAAAAACTCGGGTGTGGGAGGAGTTCGGAGAGGCCATGGAAAAAGACTTTCGGACTGCCTCGAAGAGATTCTGGCAAACCGTCAGACGTCTCAGGAGGGGAAAGCGGTGCTCTACCTGCACTGTGTATAGTGCTGGCGGAGCGCTGCTGAGAAAATTGTCAGGCGGTGGAAGGAATACTTCGAGGACCTCCTTAATCCCACTGACACGTCTTCCGAGGAGGAAGCAGAGTCTGGGGATGAGGGGAATGACCCGCCAATTTCCGGGGGCGAGGTCACTGAGGCAGTTAAACAACTCCTTGGTGGCAGAGCCCCTGGTGTTGATGAGGTCCGCCCCGAGTTCCTGAAGGCTCTGGACGTTGTAGGGCTGTCCTGGTTGACACGCCTCTGCAATGTTGCGTGGAGATCAGGGGCAGTACCTGTGGACTGGCAGACCGGGGTGGTGGTCCCCATCTTTAAGAAAGGGGACCGGAGGGTGTGTTCCAACTACAGGGGGATCACACTCCTCAGCCTCCCTGGGAAAGTCTATGCCAGGGTGCTGGAAAGGAGAGTTCGTCCGTTAGTCGAACCTCGGATACAGGAGGAACAATGCGGTTTTCGTCCTGGTCGCGGAACACTGGACCAGCTCTTTATCCTCTCCAGGATACTTGAGGGTGCATGGGAGTTTGCCCAACCAGTCTACATGTGTTTTGTGGACTTGGAGAAGGCATTCGACCGTGTCCCTCGGGGTGTCCTGTGGGAGGTGTTGCGGGAATATGGGGTGTCTGGCCCATTGCTACGGGCCATTCGATCCCTATACAACCGTTGCAAGAGCTTGGTTCGCATTGCCGGCAATAAGTTGGACTCGTTCCCGGTGGGTGATGGGCTTCGCCAGGGCTGCCCTTTGTCTCCGGTTCTGTTCATAATTTTTATGGACAGGATTTCTAGGCGCAGCCAAGTGGCGGAGGGCTTTCGCTTTGGTGGCCTCAGAATCTCATCTCTGATTTTTGCAGATGATGTGGTTCTGTTGGCTTCATCGGGTGAAGGCCTCCAGCTCGCACTGGAGCGGTTCGCAGCCGAGTGTGAAGCAGCGGGAATGAGGATCAGCACCTCCAAATCTGAGGCCATGGTTCTCAGCCGGAAAAGGGTGGAGTGCCCACTCCGGGTCGGGGATGAGTTCCTGCCACAAGTGGAGGAGTTCAAGTATCTCGGGGTCTTGTTCGCGAGTGATGGGAGAAGGGAGCCGGAGATCGACAGACGGATTGGGGCTGCAGCTGCAGTAATGCGGACGCTGCACCGGTCCGTCGTGGTGAAGAGGGAGCTGAGTGTAAAAGCGAAGCTCTCAATTTACCGGTCGATCTACGTCCCTACCCTCACCTATGGCCACGAGCTGTGGGTAGTGACCGAAAGAACGAGATCGCGGATACAAGCGGCAGAAATGAGCTTCCTCCGAAGGGTGGCTGGCCTCTCCCTTAGAGATAGGGTGAGAAGTTCGGCTATCCGGGAGGGGCTCAGAGTAGAGCTGCTGCTGCTCCACATTGAAAGGAGCCAGCTGAGGTGGTTCGGGCATCTGACAAGGATGCCCCCTGGGCGCCTCCTGGGTGAGGTGTTCCAGGCATGTCCCACCGGGAGGAGGCCCCGGGGCAGACCCAGGACACGCTGGAGAGATATATCTCTCGGCTGGCCTGGGAACGCCTTGGTATTCCCCTGGACAAGCTGGAGGAGGTGGCTGGGGAGAGAGAGGTCTGGGCCTCTTTGCTTAGGCTGCTGCCCCCGCGACCTGGCCCCGGACAAAGCGGATGAAGATTGATGGATGGATGGATGGTTTAAGCTAATCAAAATTAGCAACTCAATTAATAATAGCTCATCTTGTTAACCAAGGCAGCATAATCTGATCATTGCTACTCTCTTGTCCAAAAGTTTGCTTTAAAAAAGATAAATTTGCAATGGTGAAAAGCAGAAACTCAAAGCTTCCATAAACTTTAAACGGCTGATCTCACTTTGGTTATGTCCATCTTTTATATGCTGTGTGTAGTACAAACATGCAAACTGAATGATGAGGGCAGTTTAAACAGTGAGTGCAAAGAAAATACCAGCCAAAAAGGCAGGCTAACATATCCCCCCTCAAACTCTTTAATATACTCTCTAAGCTGTTTACCCGTGTATCCGGTGCGACACTCGCAGCGGTAGTTGTTGGTGAGCTGGATGCAGCTGTGCGTTCCACGCGGGTCACAGGGGTTTGACAGACACTCGTTCACGTCTCCCTCACAGCGCTCCCCAACATATCCCGGAGGGCAGATGCAGTGGTAGCCTCCGACTCCATCCACACACTTGCCTTTGTTGAAGCACTTTGGCTCTTTGGTGACTGGGTCAGTGAAGGGAGTGCAGTCGTCCACATTGATCTCACAGTGAACACCTGAAGATTGCAATGGAAGAGTAAGGGGGAATCAACAATGTTAAGTAATGTGCATTCATTTAAATAAAGAACATGAACAATATATCATTTTGAGAATCACCAAAAGCGGTTATGACTTTAACAAACTGTCAGCAGGTCATTTGCTTTCTATTCTGTCATTTTCCAGTAAATTGCAGATATTAGTGTCCCTTTATAGAGGAAATTTTGGATAAAGGGTATGAAATTAGGTCTGGACTTTGAAAAACAAAAAGATAGACATGTCTACAAAGACATAAAAAAAAACAGTAGTTAAGTTTGAAGAGATACATCAGGGCATGTTGTATGAAGAGTTTTATATAGTAACATTTTAATGTTTCGAGTAAGAAAAGATTTCAGAGATCCAAAAACAGATTTAAAAAGTCCACAAATAAACAGAGAGTCAAAGTGCTCTGCTTTTCCAGTGTAAATGGCTTTAGGTTAAACCAGACCTTGAAACTGACCAAAAATGATTAAAGTCAAGACGTTTAGAACCATTTTTAAATACTGACCTGAATTTGTTTTAAAAAAAAAACTTTTTTAATCTTCAAATTTCCAACAACATGTTGGCTGTTTTAGGAAAACCAACTCTATTGCCACTTTAGACTGACCTAAAACACACACGCTCCCTTCATGTCTGAGAGAAAAATCAATAGAGTACTTGACAAGTAGAGGAAGAGATGGAGCCAAGACGGGAGGTGGAGCTTTTATGCCCGGGGTGCTGTTAAGCCCTAATTAATGAAGCGTGGAGACAAGTAGGAGAGAATGGAGAGGCAGAGAGGTGTGGAGGAGTGTGCGTGGGGTCTGCTGACCTTGGGTTCCCCGGGGACAGGAGCATTTGTAGGTATTGATCAGGTCAATGCAGGTGCCCCCGTTCTGGCACGGCTGGGAGAAACATTCATTGATCTCCACAGAGCAGTTGGTCCCCAAGTATCCTGGCATGCACTGAGGAAGAGAGGGAATAAAAGACGAAAGAGGAATAGAAAGAAGAAGGAAGAGCGGGACAGCGAGAGAAGAGAGGGGAAAGTTAATCGATGTCTGACATGAAACAAAGATGTTTTTTGATTACCTGGCTGTTTTCTGGCCTCCATCCTGCCAAGGCCAGAAGATCCTTTACTCCGGAGAAGATTAACATAACCAAGCTGTTTGTTTTCTATTTATAAGCAAACCTCTTCATTAGGACTGCAGCAGAAAGGATGTCTGCCTTAAACTTAAATTCAATGAACAGCTACAATTACCACTTCTTAGTTGAATGCCTCCGACAGTTAGTTAAAAAGCAGGTTAATATCATATAATATAGAAGATATATTAATGAGTTGTAGCTTTAAGAGTAAAAATATTTCTGCAAAGAAGCACACATCTAGAGTTATACAGTCACCACAAGAAATGTGTTTAACTATAAATGTCTCCAAGTAATGTTTGTTAGAACAACCAAAAGTTGCCATAAAATATAAATAACATACTAAACTTGAAAAAAATGCAGTACATATGTGCCATGGTGCACCAAATTTATGTAAAAAAATAGACACATAAAAACAAATCTGAACATAGATAGCAAAGGGATAAAAACGTTCTCTTCGCAGTTTTTACCTTGCAGGTGTATCCGCCCAGAAAGTCGGTGCAGGTGGCGCCGTTTTGGCACGGGTTCGGTGTGCATTCATCTACCTGCTCCTCACAGTAGCTCCCGGTGTATCCCACCTGACAGTGGCAGTAGTGAACATTTCCTGCGTCCAGACACTGACCCGAGTTATGACAAAGATGCGCAACATCGACTCCTAAATGGATAGCAAAAGATGATGGAAGTGTTGTAATAAAATTCTTTATATTTTGTCAGTAATCGGCAAATAATATATGACGTGATATTCTAAGTTTAACAGGCTAAACATTGTTAAAAAAAACACCTGGCATAACAAGGCTTTTGAAACCTCTCACCTCTCTGTTTGGCTGCCACCTCACAGGAAACACTTGGGACGTCACAATAAAGGCCCGTCCATCCAGTCTCACACCCACAGCTGTATGTGGTGTCTGTCTGCCAGCAAGTTCCCCCGTTTTTACAAGGAGACGAGTCACACCAACGAACCAGGTTCTGAAAAGCATAATAAAAGTAACAGATGTTGACTGTGCGGTGTTAATGCAGTATGCATATGTTATTTATCAATTCAATATGCCAGACAGATGTAATTTGCTCATTTTACGGTTAAAACGCAGGGAGCCTTGAAGACAATCAGAATAACTTTGTTCTACTAGCTCCTCCTACCTGACAGTTTAGTCCTGTGTAACCGTGTGGGCAGGTGCATTTGTAAGTCCCATAGCTGTCCTGGCAGGTACCGCCATTCAGGCAGGGTTTGGAGTCACACTCATTGATATCATGTTGACAGTAGCTCCCGGTGAAGCCTGGTGGGCATAAACATGTGAAGGCATTGATGCCATCCACACAGGTGCCACCGTTGAAGCAGGAGCTGTAGGGAAAAAAATAACAGACGTCAGCGCATCAAATTAGGGTTAAAATATTCTACAGCTTTTTAGGGAAATGAGAGTAAATCAATACAGCTCTCATTATATGAGCTGCAGGCAAATTTATATCTGATTCACAGAAAGTTCACCCAGAACAAACATTTTTGTTGCTGCATTGCTCTACTTCAATTTCACACTTTTCCCCACACATTTTTTTCACACATTTTAAAACTGACTGAATAGAGCAGAACTAATGCTTCGGCCATTTTTGCAAAAAAACATTAGAGCTACACATAAATTTAATGTAAAAGCAAACTACTATGTTGAAACCTACTGTTGTATATCAATATTTCACCAGAGGGGGCAGTAGTGGACAAGAAAACAAAGATTACAACTCCAAAGCGCAGAAAGTGAACCTGCTGATCTTGAAGAGATTACTCACAATGACACAGTGGCAATGTCTGTGGGGTTTAAATCAAGCAAACAAAACCTTCTGTGAGCTCTGTACCTCTCAGTGCAGTCAGGAGTGTTATTTTCACAATGAATGCCACTGAAGCCGAGCGGGCAGGTGCAGGTGTAGCTGTTGACACAGTCAGTGCAGTTGGCTCCGTTCTTACAGGGGTTGCTCTCACACTCGTTGATGTCCTCCTCGCACCTTGTTCCGCGAAAGCCGGCCGGGCAGGTGCACAGGAAGCCGTTCACCTCGTCATTACAGAGCCCTCCGTTGCTACAGGGGTCTGCAGGTGGAAGCATTAGACTCAACTTTATGTTCTTATTGTGCTGCTTGTGTGCACTTTCATCAATGGACACGAAGAGGAAACACATAAAGGGAGAAGGACTGATGAACTTACTGGGCTTGCAGTCGTCAATGTTGTTTTCGCAGTTGCGTCCGGTAAAGCCCGGTTTGCAGCTGCAGTGGTAACTGCCCAAAGTGTTCTGGCAGGTTGCTCCATTGCGACAGGGATTCTTCACACACTCTTTGATGTCCACCTCGCAGGTTTGACCTAGAAGGGATTAGGAGAGGAAACAGAAAGCAAATATTATATACTTCTTCAAATGCTGGCACAGTAAGTATGAAATTAAGAACATAATCATCTTGATTACAATCCAAGGATCTCTTATTAGAAATGTTTGTATTAAATTAACATTTAACATTTACATGTGTACTTCTGTTCTCTAAAAAGGCTGCTCTCTGAGTCCTTTTTGACCTTTTCTATGACCTCTTACTCATTCCTGGAAGGTACTCATATATGCAGACATTAATAATTACCTTGCCATCCTTCAGGACAGACACAAGAGAAGTTCAGATAGTCCTCTGATTCCTGACACAGTCCTCCATGCTTGCAGGGTTTGGAGCTACAGGGGGCCATCAGAGTTTCACAGTTCTCTCCTGTAGTGTGCAAACGCAAGAAAGAAATACACCGTTAACTGAATTAAACTCTGTTTAACATTTATCTGTCACTATGTGATACCACGCAGGAGTCATGAACTTGGAGATAACCCAATCCAAATGGACACAGAATCATCTTTCAATCAATGCTATCAGAAGATTTTAGCCAGGTTCTGTCAGTATTTGAGGCCTGTGGAGATATTTCCCTATCTGTTTCCATAACATACTGCTAATACAGGAAGTCGGCTCCAGTTTCCGGCCATTGTGAAGCCATTTGCTGTTCTGTGAGACAGGAAGCAGGCAAACAGGAAATGTGTCAAGCAACCCGTTCCCACCCCAAGCCAAGCAAGAGTCTTTTAGTATTCAAAGCGCTGTGGATTTTTCCAAAAAAATATACAAGACAAATATAAGAACAATTTGCCCTTAAACTTCCCATGGTTATGTGTTTGATTAAATACTAAGCCAGATGACATTAAAATGACATTAAAATGTTTCCCAGCTCCCATCACGGATGCTTGTGGATCACAGAGGAGCACAGTGAGTCAGAGGTTTGGTGTCTTTGAGCCCTGAGGAAGTCTTGCTGCTGAACTTTACTCAAGAGCTATTTCATCCGCCACACATTTTCCTCTTTGCCCAACAGCCGGTGGAAACTGTCTCCCACAGCAAGGAAATGCCAGAACGCCAGGCCAACACATGGGTGTATCAAATATTTTCAATAATATTTTCATACCCGTGTAAGGCAGGATACAGTTGCACTTGTACCCTGCAACGTCGTCAATGCAGGTCCCCTGGTTAAGGCAGGGATTGGAGGCACATTCGTTGATGTTGTTCTGGCAATTTGGTCCTGCATGCAATAAATTAAACACATTTCAGTTCAAGTGGTGGTTAGCAGTGAAACTGTACGGTTCGAATGACACTAAACGAAGCTCATCGACACATGCTAACAAATACTGACCAGTGAAGCCCATGCGACAGGTGCAGACGTATCCGCTGGTCATGTCCTTGCAGGTGCCTCCGTTCATACACGGGTTGGATTCACACTCATTGTTGTTGATGTCGCAGTTTTTGCCGCTCCAGCCAGAGTCACACAGGCATTTATAGCTGACGAGGAGTAAAAGACAAACATCATCGATAAAGGAAAAAATTTCTTGTTGGAAATCTGGGGAAACTTGTTTATTGTCACTGCCCTGCCCCTGAAAAATGTTTATAGACCGCCTCACCCATTTATCTTGTCCTCGCAGTGACCATGGATGCAGGGATTGCTGAGGCACTCATTGACTTGGGAGAAACAGGTGGTGTCATGGTAACCATCTGGACACTGGCAGGTGAAGCTGTTGATGCCGTCGATACAGGTGCCGCCGTTGTGACAGGGGTTGCTCGCGCACTCGTTGATGTTTATGTTGCACATGGCACCTAAACAGATATTTCGCTTTACTTCCTGACATCATGAGTCTCCATGAGTTTATAAACAGTGAAAGGATGGGTGCTGAAATCACTGCAATCATTTTTACACTCCAACAGTTTTGATGTATTACATGAAAACGCTGAACAGCTGCACACAAAGCCTCCACACAATCAAGTCTATATATCAACACAGCGAATGTATCAATTTCCAGAAACATACGGCTTTAAAGGCGGCCTTTGTCGGCGACTTGAAGCGTTGATGCCATTCAGGCCCGTGTCATGCGTAGCATAAAGGCAGCCCATTTAGCTTTAAAGCAGGGACCGGCTTCCAAGCTTTTAAAAGCTCAACTTTCAGGAATCTTTCAGGGAATCTTTTCTCCTGCTCAAATCCCCACTGGCCCTGTGTGCCAGAGTGTGTGTGTGTCCTCTCTTTGTGCGGGAGGGCAGCTTGCTTGTCCGAACAGCAGCAGGTTGGGGACAGGGTGGAGCTGGAAAGTGACACCGGTCGAGCCTCAGAGGAGCGTGCGCACTCGCTCGCCATCTGTCACCCTCCCCATCAGGACCTTTGAATCCTCTGATGCTGCACCTTAAGCACTCGTTTGCCCACTTTTTACTTCAGACAGATGTTATGTTTAACCTGGCTATATATTTGGAAAAGATGGGCTTTTCCAGTGCATTAGTTTGTGGCAGTAAACCAAAGATCATGCAATTCCACTTTATCTATTTGAACAACAAATATCCTAACATCAATCTTCACTAGATTTAATCTATTTGAAATTAATTTTTTTGGAAAACTAAAAAAAATCCTCTATCTGGAATGATCCAAGAGTTTTTATGTTCCTTCAAACACAAAATGTGTAATATATCAGAAAAATGTGGTAAAATCAAAGAATTTTCAGGAAACTGCATATTTTGAAAGATGTTGTGAAAATGTGATTATTCATTTCCACTAATCTAGCAAGCCATTATCTGGAAAATCTAACCTCATTCAGAATTTAGGCTGAAACCTGTTAGTTTAGGTTAAATCTGTTTTCTAGGTTTTCCTGCCAGATCAGGGAAAAATAGAAAACTTATACTATCACAATTTCCCTCAGTATCACCATCTCCCTCCCATTCTCCTGGGAGGATTTTGGGTTATCACCTTTGCACTTGTTACACAGCAAATTTCCTAGTGTAACATAATCAGCCTCAAAGTCTCTTTTAGAGTTATTAAAACAGTCAAAGTAAAAACGAGTAGGCTAGCCCATATAGAGCCCAGAGCAGTTTTACTCATGCAGGGTCCCCAGGAGGGTTTTCTGCAATCAATCCATAGTGGGTCCCCGATGGTATTAGGACAGCTAGTGCTTAATATCTATGGGGAGTTGAGATGTTTCTGATTTTTGCCATTTACAGAGATATCTCAGAAACTGACTGTCAATAAATGCACATTTCTTCTGGATGTTATCCATATCTGTGACAGATGCTATGATACAAAGGCATCTTGTATCATATCTACCTTGGATCGTATTTACTGCAGTGACTACAATTGTATGAAAATACAAACAAGAGCCTACATGTTAACATCAGAGTACTGAAGCTAATGTCTAAGGCTCATACTGCTTGATTTGCAGTATTTGTTTTCTTTCTTTAAATCTGATGTTTTAACATGCAGTCAACAATCAAACTCTAAGATTCATTAGAGTTATTTCAAAACTACTGTGTTCCTTCTTGCAACCATGATCTGAATCACAACTTCCTGTTTCCTGTTTCCTATATTGAAATCAATAGAACTATGAACTCCAGTTTACCAGTGTAGCCAGGTTCACAGGCGCACTCGTAGCCATTGATCTTGTCATTGCAGGTCCCGTAATCACAGGGATTGCTCTTGCAGTCATCGATGTTGGTTTCACAGTTGATTCCTGGAAGAAAGTTGTTTTTTAGATTAAAAAAAAAATACTGGTGCCCAACATTTATGGTATAAATGTGAAAATCCTAGGTGACTTCCTTCTTGAGTTTTTGCATTCACAAGATTTTTAGAAAACTTGACCTTAAGATTCAGGTCACTGAGATTCAAACTCATCCAAGATTTTTAGTAGATGCAGCTGTGCTATCAATCCTACGTTGCCTTGTTTTCACGTTATTGCATTCACAAACTTGAGTGTCCATGCTGCCAGTGGAGTGACAACAATATCTCATCAGCCTTTTTATGGCTGAGGGGTAAAATGTTACGCTTGTATCTCCTGTGTGTGATCCTTACCTGTTGTTCCCTTGGGACAGACGCAGATATAGCTGTTCTCCCTGTCCTGGCAGGTGCCTCCGTACCTGCACGGCTGGCTCAGACACTCATTGATGTTGGTCTCACAAAGCCGACCGGTGAACCCGGGCTTGCACTGGCAGCTGAACGAGGCCAGGCCATCAATGCAGGAGCCATAGTGGCAAGGGTCGGAGTAACATTCGTTTATGTCTGTCTCACAGTGCTTCCCAGTGTAACCTAGGAAAAAGAGTTGATGTCTGTTTTAACTGACACATTAATTTGTGAAATGTTGTTATATTTTAAAGGTCTTGGCTCCTTTTACAATTATTATAATTTATGTTAAGCGTGAATACCTTCAGTGCACTCGCAGGTATATTTGTTGGGTCCATCTGTGCATTTGGCGCCATTTTTGCACGGCGTGCTGGCACACTCATCAATGTCTATCTGGCAGAGGTTCCCACTGAAGCCTGGAAAAACAACAAAAAGCTGTTATTGTGCGCATGTGTGTGTGTGAATGAGTGCGTGTGTGTGTACAGACATCTCATTTTAAACCAGCCACACTCATAATCCTGAGCCTATGTTATAAGAGCTCTTAGCGAATCAGAAATCTGCATGTTAATTAACAACTGTGAAGCACTACGAGCTCCCCATTTTCTCCTTTCACTTCTTTTCAGAGCAGAGGCAAAGGGAGAGGAGCTAGTGGGGGAATCGGTTCATTTAAAATAGGGGAGGGAGGGAGAGAGGGAGAGAAATGAGGAAAGAATGAAAGTTAGGAGGCCTCCTGACCAAGGGGTGAAAGACAAAGGCCCTCCTGTCTGCTCAAAGCAGCACCAAACTGAGCCTGTTGCCTTCTTTGTCCCCCAAAACCTTTCCATCACAATGCATATTCTCCTGTCTTACTTTCACCCCTTCCCCACTACCCCCTCTACTCCCTGCCCGCCTCCAAAAAGAGCTAGCTTGACCTTTGAACCTCCGGTATTCAAAGTGTTGTTCATTCAAAATCAACCAGTAGGCTTTCTTGTTTTTCCTGGACTTATTCTCAGATATTTCCTCCTCGTCTCCTGTTTGTCACAGCTCAAAGACTAATAGGGTGTTCTCTGATGAAGAGATAAAAAGTTCTACTTCCCTCCCACCCCATCACCACAACATCACAGGAACATACAGGTGCTTAAAGCTAAAGAAAGACCAGTTGTAGATAATCCAGTGAGGAAGTATTTGTGTGGAGAGCTGCAAGCTGATTTCTCCCACTGGACTCTGCTAGAAGCATTTATACTTCCCCAAACTGGCTGCAATCAGACGGATGAAGTGATGACTAAAATGTAGACACTGCTAACAAAGTTTTCAGAACAATGCAGTCCAAAACTATGTCGATAGCAGATTAAAGCTGATGCTACTTTAAAAATTAGAAAACTAGACACTCCAGCTTTTATTTTGTGCTACTTATATGATATAACTTATATGAATTAAGGCTGAGAGTCTACTTAAGTGGCCTTTAAAACATACATTTAAAGAATAATTTAGGCTAAAATTTCCAAGTAGTCAATGGGATTTTTTATAGCATGGCAAGCAAAATATTATTTTTTACTTTTTTCAAAGCTTGACACAGATCTGTGAAAAAAGAAAAGTGTGAATTAACTCTTAAAGCTATTATTTCAAAATTTCCAAGCTTATTAAAAAACAGCACAATACCAAGTGGATATTTTCTGCTGTATGTATGTAAAGATTTGAACGGTACAAAAGGGTGTTTTATGTGAGATGTTGTTGTTATTTTTGGCATTACTTGTGCTTTTAGTGTTGAAAAGTGCTATAAATCAAGACAGTTTGCAGTCTGATAGGGACTGTGAGTTTACAGCAGCAACAACAGTCCTTGGTACAAACTGCATGTTTCTTAACAGGAATGTGACTGTTCTGTTCTCCAACAGCACTCCTGACATTAATGAAAAGATTTTCTTTCCCAGATGCATAAGTATGCACACACACAAAGGATAAAGCGGAGATGCAACCACGCACAGGGCCGTGCACATCGCACACCTCAGCAGCCAAAGCGGGATTTATCCCCAGACTGCTGGAATCAGACATTTCAATGGCTCTCAGCAGGGTTTCCATGGCTATTCCATGTACAGAAATGAAAAGGGGGACCCTCGCCTTGGGCCTGACTCGCAACAGGGACAAATTTACATCTCAACTAGAGCGGTTAAAACCCCTCCCCCCCTTCTACCCTTCCTGCTTTGGCATAACGGTCCGTGCATCTCAACACTACCCACTTCTCCACACACCCTCCCAAAAAACACTTCCACCACCACCACTTTGTGCTGCTTCCTCACACAGCCCTCGCTCACTGTCACACACAACGAGTTTTCTTAGGCGCTAAGCTCTTGTGTTCACTCTTGTAGCCCCCTCTCTCTATTAATTCCAAAGCTTTCTTGTTGTGGATGTCTTTTTTTTCTTTCTGCTTTTCCTTCTTCCTTTCTTTTTCTCTCAACAGGAGGAATCTTTCTCCTCCACCCAGACTGCCTTTGATCCACCCAACTCTGAGCTCTGCTATTTTCCTTTTCCAAAAAAGAAGAAGAAAAAAAAAATCACTTCCACCTCAATGATCCCAGTGAAAGAATGCAAAACAAAAACACATTTGGGGAGTCTATAGATCCTTCCTTTCTCTTCTATCTTTTTTTCTATCCAATATTCAGAAGTTGCATTCCTTTGCTCCTGAACAAAACATCAATACCTCATGTACAAACAGTGAAGCTCCTGTATGAGTTTTGAAAACACCCACATACCTCAAAATAGGCTGAAGAACTACCTCATTTACAACCACAACACAGAAAATGTCACTTTACAGACTGTGGCAGCAGCTCTGCCTTCTCTTATTAGCTCTCTCTTGTTCTCAGTTGCAATCACAAGCCTTGCTTAGTTTCTGCTCGATCATCAGACTTGATAAAAAGGATAACAAACTTGTTCAAAAACTTCAAACTTCCTCAAGCCTTTCCTTATAGATTTTCTTTTACCGCTTCTCCTCAACTGCTGCGTATGTGCGGGGCTACCCGGGCCAGCATAAGCTCGCCTCAGGGCTGGGATTAGTGCCCGTCCAGATCAGTGTTTGTGTGTGTGTGTGTGTGTTTGTGTTTGAGAGGAGAAGAGAGCGAGACAGAGCAAGATCAGCCTCTGTGCCCCCTGGCCCCACGCCCTCTCCCTCCTCCCCCCTCCACAGCGGTACGGCAGCCTCACCTGTGGGGCACTGGCAGTGGAAGGCGTTGGTCTTGTCGATACACTCGCCGTTGTTCAGGCAGGGGCTGCTGGCGCACTCGTTCGTATCGATTTGGCAGAACTCCCCCTCGTAGCCTGGCCAATTAGCAAGGGAGGACCGTGAGGGAGATTTGATCGGAGACACACAGTTAGAAGCACTTTCACACTGCAGAAATATACCGCTACATACTGGGTTTAAATGATACAAAGTACTGAGGAATATAACTAAATATTGTTTTATTTTATTAAGTTGTTAGTTTATAAAACTGACCCCAATTTATGTTAAGCTAAAGGTGATGTCATGTAAAACTGCAATGAACTGAAAATACTTTAGTAAAATATATTTGTAACTTTTCCTCTGAATGTGACTTTAATATTAAGTTTGCTGTTGATCACACTTAGTTAACAGATTAACTAATTCAGCTCTATTTTCTTGTTTGCTGCATTTTAATAAAATCTTGAAAATCACACAAATTCAATCAGAATCCACGATGATGTCGTCGAGCTGAAAGTCTGACCATCAGCCCCAAAATTAAATATAACTCAGTCTAAAGAGTCAAAACTGCAAATCTTCACATTTCAGAATATGTAAAAAGAAATTTCATTAATTAATCAGCTAACAATTTCTAAACTTCAAAACAAACCCATTCTGAAAGGAATCCTAAGTCATTCACATGGGTTTTATTTGTTGACTTTACTTGTCCAATTAGTTATTCTACTATTATTCTTAACTCCCATGAACACAGCAAATTACGTGACATGCAAAAGTAAAAATACACACACACAGGGCAACCTCAACATCACACCTACATGAGCTGCTCAGCCACAAAGCTCCTGCTGCAGTTTTTTGTAGTTGATGATGACTGTGTAACTTTAGCCTTCTGTAACTTTACATGGTCTGACACTTTGTGCTTCCATTCTGCATAAATACCACTTACAGAAGAAATATCATAAATTTACTTGTTTCAAAGACTTCATCCTATTACAGTACAGTTTCTTTCACACATTCAGTGAGTTCTTTAAAAAGATCCATTTTTTCCACACACTTTTGCAAAGACAGACTGCCTGGCTAGGTGGGGGGCTTGCAGCAATGGGACTGAAAACACTTGAATTCAAAGTGTGGCTCGGTCTGTGAGAGCTGAACTACTTAAAGTTCAAAGCAAAACCTATTTTTGATTATAGGAGACTTGTTTAGTGCATATGATTTGCTGCATTTGGTGAAATTAACCAAAACAAACAAAATTCAAGTTAAATGTATTCATATGGGACACATTTCCCTCAAAGGACTTTACAAATGTGCACAGCAGAGCGTTCCAGAGTGCACCCTGTGGGAATGTGACTGAAAAAGTAGCTTCTCCATATAACCAGACATCTTACCTGGCATGCAAATACACTGGAATTTTCCTATTTGGTCCAGGCATGTAGCCTCGTTCAAACATGGGTTCGACATGCACTCGTTGATGTCCAGCTCACACCGTGGTCCCACAAAGCCCCGCTGACACTTACACTGGAATGAGCCCCTGGTATTGATACACTTCCCCGCATGCTCACACGGATTGGAACCTGTTTAAAAAGATCCAGGCTTTAATTTCACTTCCTTTAGCAGGTTGGTGTGTCCATAAGGATGTGAAAAGCAGCAATTTCACTATAAAAGACATTATAGGACGTTGAGTGGCTCAGTGTTGTTTGACAAAGCCAAACCAAAAGCCTCAACTGCGGGATTACAGCAATAATACCCCAGAGGGGGTTATTTACTGCAATTAGGGGTACAATTATGGGTACCAAAGTACCCATAATAGGGCAAAAGAATGACCTTGTATTTTAGCTTGTATAAAGGAATTACGAACCAATGTGTGGTAATTGAAGTTTTCGTGACAGTGGTAAAGCTAAACTCTGAATACTGATGTTGAAATATGTCTGACAGTGTGCAAAAGATGAGTTTTACCCAGTGAGCATTCATCAATGTCCTGATCACAGGAAGCTCCAACATATCCCGAGGGGCAGGTACAAAAATGATTTCCCGTGACGGGGTTGGTGTCACAGTTGGAGCCCTTTTGGCATGGGTTGCTCATGCAGGCATCATCCAGCTGGCAGAGCAGACCTGGTGCAGAGGACAAAAATAAGAAGGACTTCATTATATATCCAGTGATTTCAATCAATTTCAGTTTTACTGGGTTAGCTCACACAGTTTGTGTCAGATTAAGTTCGCACAACAGTTGTATTTAACTTAAGAAGCAGAAGTTCTGCTGCCATGCACTAAGATCGAAATTCCACAAACCTGTGCGGCCGGGGGGGCATTCACAATAGAACGAAGCTACCCGGTCATGGCAGGTGGACCCTTGATGGCAGGCCGCACTGGCGCAGTCATCGATGTTCTCGCTGCAGTCGTCCCCGGTCCAGCCGTTCACGCACACGCACTGGTAACTGCCATAGGTGTTGTGGCATGTGCCGCCATTTTGGCATGCGTTGGGCATCAGCTGGCACTCATCGACGTCCTCTCTACAGAGCTGGCCTGTGAAGTGGAAGCACCAGGATAAGTGGGTGTATGTCCCCAGACAGGCTTCTTCACGGACTCATACAGTGAAGCAACAACATACAGACCTGTAAATTCTGGTTTACACTGGCAGTTGTAGGTGTTGACTCCATCAACACAGGTCCCTCCATTCTGGCATTCATGATTTGGACAGTCATCAATGTTTTGGCTGCAGTTTTTCCCCGTAAAACCTGACATTAACAAAAAAAGAAAAAACGTCTCTCCATTAATTTGCTTCAGTGTGGGTTTACGTTGCATAAACTGTGCCGTCTTTAACGAGACTTTAAATATTTAGTTTCTCATTTCTCCTGGTTTGAAAACAACAATGTCCCATTTACAACAAAGGGAATGAAACTTGCAGTTAAATGTGGTCAACTGTCTTTTCCTTCCCAAGAAAAGCGAGGCTTTACCATTTTGAGGTCTGTGGTAAGCCTGCCACTCTCCTATACGGTTACACAACAAGCAGCCACTGCACTGTACAGCTGGCATCCTGGGTAAAATAAAATGCAAAGCAAAACCAGTACAACACGTAACGACTTACAGTCAGCTTCTGAAACCAAGCTAAACCACTGCTAATATATAAAAAAAGCAGATGTCTGCAGCTTCCATTGCAATGTTGCTCAAATTTCAACTGAATTTTATTGTCGGAAATTTGTTATTGTCATTCAGGGCTCAGTCAAACCGGCCTAGATACTAGGGAGTGGTTGCTGGAGGATCCAACCGGAGGTTGCTACACAAAAAAAACCTTGCGACTGGTTTGGTTGCTAACAGATTGCCATGGTTGCAATTATTTGGTCACAAGTATTCACCATTTAGTCTCTGAGCTGTAGTGACATTTTTAATAGTGTGGTGCAAACTGTAAGAGGAGAAAGTTTGCCTTCAAAGTAAAAGTCGTGTCCTCAAGCAGCAACAAACACATCAAAAGGTCTCTGCATCACACTTTTCACACTTTAACTACCACTTGATGAGTAGTTTGCGAGTGCTTGCAGACAAATTGGCGTCTTCCTTCCAACATGACATGCGGGTTTGTGACTGCAACTGATCTCTAGGCCTGTGTGACTGAAGCCATTACCATGCTTCTGTATGTGAAAAAAACTGAAATTAATACAAGTGTAACACAATTCCCTCTGCAAGTTCCTAGTAGTGTGTGCTTTGAATTGTGCTTTGCAGGCTAAATATTTACAATATTTGCAAAATACCAACTGGCGATCGACTCAGCCAATCACACATGATCAATTCATTTAGTCACTTTACCCTAGAAGATCCCAACCCTGACTTACATGGATGTTTTCTTTTAATTACTTTAATGTATGTAATAACTTTAAAAAAAAACTGAGAGACCAACACATTATTTTCTCTTTAGGCTTTTCAAAGAACAGACGAGGCTGCCAGTAAGACGGGATGGAAAGTTGCCACACAAATTCTTTGCGTGAATTTCTGAATTGGAAGGAAACAGAAAAAAACAAGGTGAAGTCAGTGTGTGTGGAGGTGACAGGGTGGAGGGCAGGGCCGGAGTCCCAGCAAGAACTGCTTCACTCCATCATGTGAAAAGGATGTTGTCCTTTGACCATTTCCTTACGATAAGCCCGGATGCTTTCCTGCTCTGCTTTGTTCGCACACTGTGCACAACAAAGTACAAATACACTCACACACTCACACAGGGCACAGCACACACAGGAGCAGCCCAGCCTAAAATGACATCACCACTTAATCAGCCACTCGCAGTGCTGATATTTAGGAATCACCTAACCTTGATTCAATGGGGTGTCATGGTGGCTTTAACTTCACAAACGTTAATGGATCTGATCAATCCCACCTTACCACAGCTTCTTAAACAGTACACCTTTATTTTATTCCTTTTTAAAAAGAAACTCCTGAATATTAAAAGCCTAGAATAAAAAATTTGCTGACCTCAGTATTCAACATAGTCACTTTATTTACATGACTGAAGAAAAGCACAGGAGGCCCACTTTAGAGCAATTGTACAGCAAATGATCAAATCATTTAAGACGTGTTTTAATGCAGCTTAATGTTACCTGGCACACAGGAACATTCGTAACTCGTCTCTCCCTTCTGGATGCAGGTGCCTCCATTTTGGCAGGGTGACGGGTTGCAGGGGAAGTAGCGGCTCTCACAGTGCTTGCCTATGTAGTCCGGTGGGCACTGACATCGGTAGTTGCCGACCTCGTTGATGCACACCCCGCCGTTCTTGCAGGGCGATGGCTTTATGTCGCACTCGTTGACATCCTGTGTGCAGGTCATTCCAGTGAAGAAGGGCGTGCAGGTGCAGATGTACTGGAATTCAATGACGGAGCACTGTCCACTGTTGGCACATGGATTAGAGGTACAGGGGTCGGCTCGTTCACACTGCTTACCTGAAGGCACAAAGATATTGTGTGAAAGATTAAACACATTGCTAGATACAGATTTCTGGGATTTCACAACCTCAAAATGACCCATAAACAAAGAGTGTTACTTTTGTTATCCAGTTATCTAGTTTCCAATCTTATTTATCATCAACCAACCATTGGTTCAATATCATAGCACTGTTTTATTTTACCTAACCATCCAGGTGGACAATGACACTTGTAACTCTGGAGATTGTCCAAAGCACAGGTGCCTCCGTTGCGACAAAGTATGCTGGTGCAGGGATTGACAATCTGGCAGTGGAGGCCTACGAAGCCTGGCCTGCAGCTGCAAAAGAAGTCCACACTGTTCTCGCTTAATGTGTGGTGGCACATGCCATCGTTCTCACATGGCGAAGCGGTGCATGGATCAGGAAACTGGCACCTGTTTCCTAGGAATCCATCACGGCACCTGGAAACAGCAGATGAGGGAGGTCAGAGGTCAGTTTCTTTATGAGAAAGATAATCATTTTGTCATATTTAAACAATTTAATATGTAAGAGGTTTATACTTTAAGTATTAATAAAAGCCATGATAAGAACTGAGATTCTCAGCTGCTAATCAGGGTGATGTTTGGATTATACTTTATTATGGATTATACTTTATTTTTATTTACCATTTACTCTTCATTTTTCTGAGGATGTGCACACTACTTTCCAAAGCAAGCCAATGTGCTAGAGCTAAAACTGACAAATTCATATACTAAAAGCTGCCAGTTTCTTATTTAATTGATTTTTATTTATTAATTGGACTTCTGTTTAGCAGATTTCAATATGCATAGTATACATATAGTACACTAGTGTATATATATATATATATATATATATATATATATATATATATATATATATACACACATAGTATACTCCCACTTTTTTCCCTTTAGTGATATGAATTGAAGCAGTATTAGTTTTTTTGTAGACAGAGTGGTGAATGCGTCACATTCCCAGTAATGAGAAACTATGCTTTAAACGGGACATTTGTCTTTCTACTGTCACCCCCTGTGGACAATGTGTTTGAAGCTATAAAACAGAGTGGTCTGGGCAGCGAGGGGAGGGGGACAAGCTCCTGTGATGTTTCTCACAGGTTGTTTCTGAGTCATAAACGCTGCTCGGACCCCAGCGAACAAGTTCCCAGAGAGAGAGCCGCTGATCACAGAGGCACATTCACACATTTACAATTACAATGAGAGGAGCTGAAAGCATGTCCCCTGAGGATGCGCGCGGCTCAACAAAAGGGCCACACACACATACACATACTCGCACAAAGACAGACGGTGATCGCTATTTTACACAGGGCCACACACACATACATATACCCGCACAAAGACAGACGGTGATCACTATTTTACACATGCATACACACAGGCAGAAAGATTACATGAAGGAATGTTTCACAGCTCCTTGCGTATCCACAGATTTGTGGGCTGGAAGTAAAGTAAAGCCATATTTCTTGGTATGGAAAACTCTTTAGTTTTAACCAGCCACTTACATCTAACAGACACACTCTGTCTTAACCAAAAACTGATTGAGGTTTAATACTCAGTCCTTTTTGCTGCTCTAACTGACCCATAAATCCAAGCAGTTCACAGCATTTCAAAGATTCAATCCTATTGTCAATAATGCTGGTTGGCTAGGGGCACAAAAGAAAAATCTGTGGTATTTGGAAATCTTGTTCCTAATCCGTCCTTCCCAAAAGTGGAGGTATGAGAAAAGCAGCCATCATGGCACTCTTCAGCAGCTCTGAGGACTGGAATCTGCTCACTTTGACCCTTTTGTCAGCACTCATTCATCCTGTGTACAAGGCAGCATCTATGCCACAGTTTGAGCTGCAAGCCAACATTATGGCAACTTCAAAGCACCGTGCCACCACCTCAGTGCTCGTTATTCTGTCTTCCCCAGAGAGGATTTGCTCACGCATCAGACAAGAGGATGGGCAGGGGATGAAGTGAAAGACACTGCAGTGCAACCACTCAAGATTCATGAAAGATTTCTGAAAAGTGAATTCCCATGTAGCGGAAAACTACATAGAGAATGTCCTAAAATGCAGATTTGTTTTTTTGCTCTGTTGGAGTTTTTTTATGCACATGCCTGACCAGCAAGAGTTTTCTTTCTCTTGTTTTGTTCTCACACAAAAACCATTGTGCACAAAGCATGAAAGACATTAAAAAAAAACCCAAATTGCTCTCAAATACCTGACCCGAGCCAGCCAGTCTGTTAGCACTGAGGGGCTGACAGGACCCTGTCCCCAAACATTCCCAGGGCGTCCACCCTGTGTGTATGTTAGTGTAAGTGGGGCCGAGCTGTGGACCCTGTGCAGGGACAGGCGTGTGTTTAGACAGGGTCTCCCCCTCATGGGATTAGACAGCTTTAGGACTGTGGCAAAGAAAAGAAAACATGACATGCTAGGCTGCCAACTGCATAAACAGTAGCAGTGAGTGGTGGCATTTCACCATGTCTAGAGCAAAGAGTGGCACCTTGCATGCTTGTCATTTAGTCTGAGGCCATTTATAAAAGTAGACCTACTCATTCCAGCTCTATATTTTTATTTATGGACTCTAGAAGAGAGCATTATGTGATTCACAGTGAAAAATAATCCTTATTTATTAACACCAGGTCAATGTGATTTGTTTGAAAGAAGCCAGCTTTCTTCTGATTGGCTGCTTGTATCATGAACAAAAGGTTTGAACAGAGTGGGTGGGGCTTCTGTGCTCAGAGTCAGAGCTGTGTGCCTGAGATAACCATATTAAGTATATCTGCTGTAACTGACATCACACAGAGCCAAGAGTAAAAAAAACTCCACAATAAACTGTTGTAAACCAAGCCTTTTCTGAAGACCTACTTTTCAAAGGAAGTGAAATGTGAAATGTCTAGCTATTATAAAAAAAAAAACCCAAAACCCCCCCCACAAATTTTCCACAAATTACTTTACAATGTGCAAATGAGACACTTTGTTATTATATCCATCATTTAGTCAATTACAAGGTCCTCTCAAAGACACATAGTCAATATCTTTGATGGAAAACGTCTAATCTGTCAAAAAACATTGTAAAACATTTTGATTAATGATCTGAAAATACTGCCGTTTCTCTTACAGTAAAATTGTTGGCAACTTTTCAGGACACATTGTTTCCAAATGCCAGTAAAAGACACATAAATCTTTCACACCTAGAAAAGAACCAAACCCTGGTCTGACGCTAAGGAGAATTACCAGACTGAGCCATTAGACTTGACTTATGCACATAAAATGTGTCTTGTCCTGATGACCTCTGGGTTTTTCCAATCTGAACCAAGAGAAATGCTCAGTCTGTCATGAAATGTCAAATAAACTTAAAAAAGCAACACTGAAAACTTCTAAAAAAAAATGTAAATTCATATTTAGTAGTTACAAAGTATTTCAGCAGTCTATGCAGCAGCAACACTGAGTTAATCTGATAAAACAGCTGTACATTAAAATCTATGGACATTCTTCCACATAGAGCATCTCTATTTAACCCGACAGGGGACAGTGGAAGTATGTGTGTGTTGCAGTGAGTCTGGGGGTGGGGAGTCGGCCAAGAGAAAATTTGGCTGCTAGAAGGCCAGTCCAGCTAAGCCCCAGCGGTGGCGGGTGCTGAGGTCGTGAGGCGCCACACGAGCTCGCTGGAAAAAGGCCGCAGGGAGCAGGTGCGCATGCTAATGAGGAGACAGCAGCTGCTACCCCGGCCAGTCATCCCCCCCCCCCTCCCTTTTACCCCTTGTCTCCCATATCCCCAACACTTAGCCTCCTTCCTTTCCATGGCACCCCATCTGACTACTGTCCTCATCTCTCACAAAAATAAATGCGTTATGTTGTGATTCACTATTCTTTTTAAACTAGTTGTTTCTGGCTTGAGGTATTTATTAACATACTGTAAAAATGTAAAATAGCAATCAAAAGAATGGAAATTTAAGGACTCAAAGTTAAATAACATGTTGATTTGGACATTTTTTCACAGTGTTGGTATTTGAATGAATGCCCCCCACCATTCCCACAAATACTTAGCAGTAAAAATGAGGAGTGAGAGAGGCATAGAAAGGAGAGCGAAGGATGAGTGGGCCCATTGTTTTTCCTCCCCATTCAGCGCTGACCACAGGCCGGGCGTATTCAGCTGTTAGACCTCCTCTTTCCTCTTCTTTCTCTCTCCCCCCCCCCCCAAAAAAAAAAAAAAAAAATCTTTCTCTGAATTGTCCTTCCACTATATGTGCTCACTCCTGATTTCTTTTTTTTTTTTCACTTCCTCTGTTCAAAGCTGTATGGCTGCTGGCATCCACTCGCTCCCCTCTGTGCACTCTCTTTCCCTCCAAAACCCTCTCTCTCACCCCTTTTCTCCTAAAACCCCTTCTTTTCATTTGTAAGACAGCACAGTCGGATTTATAACTCGCATCTGCTTAATGCTCATCCTCCCAAAAGTTTCATCCAAGATACTCCAAGCTGCTCTGCAACTTTTTTTTTTGTGGTCTGCAATGCTGGAGGCCAAGCACAAGGCAAAAGGAAAAGCTAAAAATCCAAAACACACACACAGACGCACATAGACAGAGACACACAGACATGCACTGGGACAAACAAAGACGTCTGAGAGAAAGGAAACTGGTTTGGTTTGGTTTTCAAGGAGAGAAAGGCAGAAAGGAGGCAGAAGGAATTTTCTGGTGTTTACTCTAAAGAGCCTCCTGTCCTGATTCTTAACCTGAGAAACCTCAATAGGGGCTTGCTGGCAGCTTCCCTTTATGGGTCTTGGAAAAGACTTGCACTAGCTTTTGAAACCGGTTTCTGCCCTCACAAAAACAGCTCTGCATCTCACACCAAGGTCTAAAAGACAAACAGACAGAGCCCCTTGCACCCTTACCTCAAAGCACGTGGACACACTATTCAAACACACTCCGCCTGGGATGCTAGCATTAAGTCAACTGTAGCACACGCTTGACAAAGAATGTTAACAGTTTGCTCTTTAACTTGGCGATAGCCTGTCAAGTACACACTCAGCACAAAACAGCTTTTACGGGAATCAATTTTAACTGCCTCGATAAGAGCCCAAACACATAAAAAAAGGTGGGTAAGACAAAAGATATTCAACGACTCTTTTATCAAGTCTTGGCTGTGTTCAAAACAAACAGAGCAAAGCAGCTGCTTCAACAAGTGAAATCTGCCCGGCCCGGGAAGCGGGATAATCTCAACAGCAGTCGATAAACTGGGCTGCTAGAAAGGTAAATAAAGAAGACATGAAAAGTGGAGCACAAATCAGAAGCTGAGCAAATATCAGGTGTTTGGGAGGTATCGTGTAACTGCAGCACAGCAGTGGAATTATCTCCGCGGTAAGGCCGATACTGTTATTATCTTTTCTGTCATCCCTCCCCAGCAGCCCTCATTGTTCTCCTCTGCGCTCACTCCCGGGCCATCTCTTCTTCAGTCGCTGCCGCTGTAGCCCGTGGCAACAGGTCTGCACCACTGATGGGATGCATAACAGGGCCGGGCGGCGGCTCGAGCCTGCAGCAGATGTTGTGGTGACATCTGACCCTCAGCCAGGCGTCACTCTAAAGGGGTTTTCCTCAGTGCCGAGCCAATCTGCCATCTGCCATCTTTCTGAGGTCACACGCAGATGGGAGCATGTAATATGTAGGCTACACATGTGCACTGTATACAAATAAAAACCTAGAATAAGCAAAGAGATTTTGGCAGCTGCATGGGCCTTGCTTTATGTGCTCTTTGAGAAGCTTAGTGAATTAGGTTGTGTATTTATTCAATTACTGTGGCATGTAAAGCTCTGTGAGAAACAGATCACTGTCTGGTTCCATTTCCATTAGCAACTTGATCAGGATTTTTTTAGGATAATTCTTTGTTTCGCTTGATCTGCTGGGTATTAAAAACACCCGTCTCATTTTCCAGTAACATTTTCAAACACATAAAGACATTTCACTTACTATCATGGAAGAAACTGGAAAAACTGGAAGCTAAAACTAGGACTTTGTTGGTATGATAGATTTTAACAGTGTTGGAATAGCCCATTCAGCCACCTTCTTTATGGCTTATAGATTTTGAATGCCAGTCAACAGAGGTGCATGTGAGAACACGAATGTTTAAATCACTTGGATTGGACATTAATCTAGAGATGTTCCTGGTATCTAATTTACTAGTCTGATTAAAAAAGCACCAACAAAAAGTCAAAAGTGATTTAAATGGATTGTCTTTAATCAGTCGACTTCCGAGTAAAGATGCCTGCATGATGTACAGCTGTGCAAATGCGAGAGCAAATCAATATCCTGTCCGGTGTATTCACAGGGAGCAAGTGGCTGTCATGTGTCCTGCCACCTGTATTTCCAGCGGTGAGAACATGTCTGAAGTGGACGATCCCCTGATGTGTGAAACATGCGAGACAATGGTCTGTCACATTTCTCCCAGTTTCTTCAACTAATTGTTTTTCTCCTCCTCCTCTCCTTTCTCCCTTATAAGTTTGACTAACTGACCTTGTGTCTAGGAGTCAAATGATGTAGTTCCTCTCTCTCCCCCCTCCCCTTATCTCTCCTGTCTCCCCACCACCTTATCTCATTTCCTGGCTGTTTGGTTCATGTCTGGTCTAACTCCCCTTTGGTCTCATTGGATCTGTTTTAGTAGCACTGCCCAGGGGTGAAGGGGCACTCTCCCCTCCTTTCCACGACACTTACCTCTCTCTTTCTTCCTCTCCTGTGTTTTCCCAGCAGTCTGCACAGTAGCAAACACCTCTTTAACACATGCATTTGGCTTGAATCACGCAAATATAAATAACTCTTCACTAAAACCGAACCTGGCACAAAAACCAGGCTTGTTGTTTGTTGTGGAAATGAAACCAAAGTTACCATCAAATCCCAACTGGCTACAGAAATTACAGGGGGAAGTGCTTCCACTTCTTGCCTTCTCTTTATATTCATCCTTCTTTTCCTCCCTCTCTAATCGTACAGGAGAGCTGACCTGGCCAGCCCACATCTGGCAGCCTTCATTAGAGACCCTGTTTATTTGGGAGCAGTATAGCCCATGGGAAAGAAAAAGCTCCCCTTTGGACAAAACACTCAGTGTGTGTGTGTGTGTGTGTGTGTGTGTGTGTGTGTGTGTGTGTGTGTGTGTGTGTGTGTGTGTGCGCGCGCATGTCATGAGCGTAATAGCAGCTCTAATGACTTCTGCTACTGCCACTTTACGAGGCTGGGAACCACTTAAGGGCTTCACGGGTGTCTGAAGGTGTAACTGACAGCACAACAGGATCCTCAGGTTGTTACTTCAAGGGTGAGCCAGAGCATGAAAAATTGTCCAACATGTACATCGCTGTTAAACTGTTGGCTGTTAAGACAACCCTGTGTGTGTGTGTGCTAACAGCCACAAAACAAAGTGAAATGACTGTAACTTCCAAACAGCCAATGTTTAATAGTGAAAGTTTCTACTGCTCAAAAGGACTAATACATGTTTCTTTTAGGTTTTCCCAGCCTCTTTCTTATCAGATTATCAGGTTGATTTAAGAGTGAAAGCTGTCACTTTGGCTTACTTATTTACTACTTTGTTTGCCAGGTTTCTCATGTCAGTCCTGTTATTTTAAACACTGAAGGCAGCTAGCAAAACATGATGATTATCAGGCGTTTTCTACCTTTAAAAGAAGCATTTCTTCTGTTATTTCAAAACATACATACAAGATAACACCAAGATTAAACCTACTGATGGTTGAAGCAAGTTAATTCATCACTGCAATACAATGCTCTGATGTAAACCACAATGGCTGCACCTGCAGTCCACCCTGCCACCATGGAACAGAGAGGAAAGCAACAAGGAGCCCAAAGATGTCCTCAACAGAGGCTCCACCACACAACACACAGGACCCAAAAGATGGACTTCTGAGATCCTGGTGGCAGTCACAAAGAACGCCTCCAAAAGTCATGTGTCCATGCTCTACAGCTTTGTGTTGGCATGAGGTGGAAATACAGAACATTTGGTTGTAATACTGTGACTTTTTAACATTTATTTGCATTACATTTCTAATCTTTAAATATTGTATCAGTGTTAGAGCTTTAGAAATATCTCCACCAATTAATACAATTGAAATTCACCTCAACACCTTCCCTTCAGTGTCCCCACTGAATAAAACCCCCTGCTTCAATGTAATAAAATCAAAGTTAGATTAGATTTGATCACTTCATTATATTTGGTGCACTCACAGAGAGCGCAGACCTTTCTATCAAAGGCAAATTCTGACCACTCCCAAACAATCCTAGCACACTATGATTCCTGCTGAAACTTTTAACCCTTGAGCAAATCTGTACTTTTTATTTTTTGTTGCCATGTAACAGACACTAATATCAGTCCTACAATCAGCATTACTGCTGTTATAAACTGCTCTGGTTCACGATAAAGGCATCACACTCCACTCTCTTAATTATTCTGTTTGTGAGTGTGACTGCAAGCTAAAAGCACACCTGGCAGACAAAGTCATTTTTCTATGTGAAGCTGAATGGGCAAAACCACAAGTAATCATGGGTATTATGGAGCATGCTGCTGTATGGGAGAGTGTGTGTTCCTCCTAGTTGTTATACTATAACCCAAAGACAGGTGGTCTGCCGGAAGGAAAATAAAAGAAATGAGGAAGTGTGGTTTGGAGTGTGCAAAGCTTCTTTGTCTCTCTCTCTCTCTCTCACACACACACACACACACACACGCTGACTGTCAGTCCTCTTAGCCTATGATCAAAGTTTATGTGATTTGTCTTGGCATATGCCAAACAGGGGGGGTTCAAATATCACTAATCCTCGGCACTGAGGTTCCCCACCACCAAGTCGCTTCAGTCAGCCAGAGCTCTCCTCTCACCAGGCGGACTCGAGCCAAAGGGAACCTAACACTGGCAGCAGTGGCCATATAAAAGGCTCGCACTATGTGCTTCTCGTTGTGTGATGATATGATCAGATACGGCACCTTTTCTTCCCTTAGGCCACTTGGATTCTGCTTCCTGACTCTGAATAGAGGTGCAGGGGGGAGTGGAGAGCATGCGGGGGAGGCTAAGATAGACTCATCTGACTGGAGTGAACAGAGGTGCCATTGAAGAATGCCCAGAACCGGAGAGACAAGGGCTCACTTTCACTGAAGGTGGATCTAATACTGTAGCAGTTGCACATACCAGCAAGGAATTAACGACTGGCTGTTATCTGAGGCAACGTTTGCTCAAAATGCCAACAAATGAGCAGATCCTAACAGCAGGATTAAACTTCTCACATTTTCAGAGCCTAAATTTGTTAACCCCTTTCAAGAATTAAAGGAGCAGATATGGCTACTGAGTGTCGCTGGGAGCACAGGTGTGTGAAGGCAGGTGTGTTCTTAACGATAAATTAGAAATAAACAACTTTACCCGTATTTTTTTTCAGGGAATTTCCAACCAGCTCAGTGTGTGCAGGCTGAAAGTGAAAAACGTTATGCACAGCGCTTTCAAGCTCATAAATTGAGAGCAGAGCTTAAGTTTTGGAAACAAACAAACACACAGATGCATCTCAGCAACAAGTGGGCCAACTTAGTTTACTCACAAGGACTGTTGCATGCAATCGAAAGTTGCAAATGAACCATATCAAGGCATCATGTCATGTTGCTATGATTAGATCTTAGCTTGAAAAAAAAGTGTATTAAAGCCCCAGTGCTTGGAACTTGGTCCTCTGTGTATGATACAGTTATAAACTTTTCATAATTAAATACCTGGACAAAGGGTTTTTGTCCCCCTAAATGCCAGAGTAAGTAATAGTGACCAAACAAAGGGAATTAGAAAGCAGCTTCAAACAAGGGCCAGCTACCTTCTGTAGCTGAAGTAAATAAAGGCATTGGATGCTGCTATAGTCGAGAGATGACAGTGGGTCTATAGTATTCATCTGGCCAAACTCCGATCCTTCACCTACTATGCAAACTTAAACCCTTGCAACAGCTCACCACTTCACGCTGCTATCAACATGCTTTCAGCTGCGTTTTTTCATCACTTTGACCAGCTAACGGTGAAAGTATGTGATCTCTCAGCAGCATCCTTCCTCGCCCCTGTCCCAGCCTGACATCTCTCAACTCTCAGGAAAGAGAGGGAGCTCTGCTGCAAGCTGCTTTGATTCTGGCCACTGTGCCACTGGAATCTGTGAGTTATTTTTCCTAGTCTGGATTGGCTCAGCTCTGTCACTGCCTTCTGCTGCTGCCAAGCCTACACAGTAAATGAGAGGCCTCCTCGAAGCTCTCCGGAGATAAAGTTCAGTTGGGATGTCATTGGGCCAAGCCAGATACGAGGATGAGGTATTTATGGCATGGCATGTCAAGTAGGCATCTTTGACAAACTACATAAAACTGAACTATCCAATGCCACTTACTTGGCCTCGATATAGCACTTGAGTTCGAGAGTGGCAGCTAATTAGTTGAGGAGAAACCCAGACTGTAATTCTGACAAGCATGAAGAAGAAAAACACAATCTGTGAGCTGAGAATGTTGTAAACATTTAACTGATTAAAAAAAGCGCACATTAATCATCATCTTACACCTATTTTTACACTAAGCTTCAAACAGGATCCACCTGGTTGCAATTATTTCTCGCTGTTCGTGTCGTGATACTTCCAGCTGTGCTGCTTTAACAAGAGCTGAAGCACTGGCTGGATCAACCCACTTACTGTGGAAGTCATCAATCTTGGAGAATGAGGTTCATGTAAAAAGAGCGATAGCATCAGTAAACGTCTCTCTGAGTTTTGGAGCTGTAGAGTGAAGCAAGAAGCTGGTTTGTTAATCTCTTACACTGGTTCACTTTGAAGATCAGCTTACTGGCCAATTAACCTGATAAGTACTTAGGATTGTATATTGTGTTTTAAGGTTCTGGGGAAGCTTTTTAAAGGCTGAGAAAATGACTTTTGGCATTTCATCAGTGAGAGACTGCAAAGCAAAATATTGTGATAGAGGCAGAATTCGCTTTAAAAAAAAAAAAAAAAAAAAAAAGAGTTCAGCAGTGCCGTTTCTTGCATCATGTAGCAAAAATCCAGTGACTTGGTCTGCCTAATACTAGCAACTGAAAGTCTACAAGTATATAACAGCTTATCCTGCATTGATTCTGTGCATTTTTCATCTCTTTTCAAGTTCTAAAGCTTGCACACAGGACTTAGTACAACAGTGACTGTGTAGTAATTCACGGTGCCCTTAAATGTTGCTCTAAATCTCTACTTTTAACAATATTAAATTTACTCTTGACATTGAGAAACTACACACATTTATACGCACAAAGCCTAACAAAATTCTTCTTAACTTCATATCACTGTGAATAACATATTGTAATAGAAATGCAAGAAAAACCAAATGCCCAGAGCTACCTTTCAGAAAAGATGGAATCGAAAGCAGTTACTGTTTTATTGTCTGTTTTATGTCTATTTAGACAGTCTGCCTGACCTCAGAGAACCTTTGAACTTTATTTTTTTTGGCCTTCTGGTGGTGTGGTGACAACTAACACAATGAGGGAGAAAACACTGAAACACACAAAGGCATGCTGAACCTCGTGTGCCCGCTCAAACCTTTTCAAAACCGCGACGATGCCCATCTCCATGTTTAATTGGAGACGTCTGAGAGGGAAGACAGTGCAGGGGCACAATGATTGCTTTGTGGCCCAGTGAGGAGGTGGGGTGGGATTGGGTGGGGGTGAATACACAACAAGACCAAATTAAGATGTGGCAAAGGGCCAAGATGGCTGCCAAGGTCTTTCAGTCCCAAAGCTGTGACCTGGCCAGCCCAATCACTCGGCGGTCACCGGTCTTTGCGACAGTAAGGTGACACTGGCTGATGCAGCTCATGCCAGGGTGGAAATAGAGCCAATGAAGGCTATTGTTGCGGGAGCATGTTGTCGGAGCATCTGAAGTGAAAACATCTCAAAACACAAAACTCTGCAGACAAAATGCAGAACTCGTGCCCATTTTAAGCAGTTTAGAAAATCCTCCAGCCTCTGCCATCTGTCCAGGGGACTGAGAGAGAGAGAGAGAGCACTGAGGGCCATTGAGGAGGGGACCAAATCCCAGGAGAGAGGAGGGGGGGGGGGTTGTAGGAGGACAGGGTCTGAGGGTCTCTCTGGGAAGCCTCACCCAGATTAGTCACACAGAATTAATCGTAGGGGAGAACAATGGTCGCCGAGCTTCTGGCAAACCCAGCTGTCGCTTCGTGAAAGAAAAGAAAAACAAGATTTAGGGCTGCGAGAGTTTGGCTGCAGAGGAGAGAGTGTGGTGGCAGTAACACACTCTCTCTCATCGGGTGACCCCTGTCCTCATCAATGTCCACTCAGTTTCTGTCTCAGCTCGCTGGCCATTTGCGTCCCAGAAGAGTAACAATAAAAATGAAAAATAAAATAAATCTCATAGATTCCACAATCCCACATCTCTTCCGTGCAGATGTTTCTTATTATTCTTTGGCTTAAAAAAAGCAAATGCAGTTGTTGAACTTACTTGCACTCTTCGTTGCCATCTAGAGTTGTTTGACATTTCCCCTGGTTCAAACACGACTCCGCCTGTTTGGAGCATCTCAGACCTGCAAACAGAAAGTTTTAATACTTGTGTGCTTTCCTCACACTCCTCTGAAATCACTGATTATTGCCTGTACAACAATCCCTCCAGGTGTTGCAGAAAGAACAGCTTCCAAATTTGTTTGTTTCTCCCCATAAATGTAAAATCTAAGTGTGAATCACATGTTGTAGTTTAGCTGTCCTAATTTAAAAAAAAGACTGTGCCATCTCGGAGGATAACACAGCTTTGCGATATTATTAAAACACACAAACGCGCTCACACTGCTCCCAATCCAGAGTGCAAAGGCATGCGTTTACACACTAGTGAGAAAAAGTTGAGTGTTTGCCGGGCAAGTGCTCAAGAGCTGCCTGCAGAGCAAAAATGCGCAAACTGATCCAGGAGAGGTGAAACCGTAAAGGTTTTGCTAAATCCAACAGGTGCAAAAGAAATTAAAAAAGTAAACATCATGACTGTTAATTAGCAGATGAACCCTGCAGGCGGCAATAAAGTTTGGAAAATTCTGCACTTTAGCCTCAGTTCACAAAAAAAGTGAGCGCATCAAGATCAATTCACACACTTTGGACATTTTACAGACTAAATAGTCATAAAAGTGATTTTTTTTCTCTCAACTTTCTCAAGCAGGAAACTACCACCGAGAGATTCCCCCGCCACTCACCTCGTGTTACTCCTATCAGCGACAACAAGAAAGTTAGTTTGACAGACAAAATATGCATTCCTTCTGGTTTAAAATGATTGTACAAATCCACGTGGGTTTTTTCATAGATCCGATAATGTGTCTTCCTCTTCGACAGTGAAAATACAAAAACTATTTCAGTTCATCCTTGAGTAAGGTCCACAGAGAGAGAGAGAGTTAAAAAACACACAGTAACGCTGAACTCCGAGCATGAGATGTTGTCACTTCGGGTCCCGAGTTGGGAATGATCTGATCTCCATCCGCCGCTCCGCACCGAGGGGCGTTTTTCTTCCACGGACACATGAACAATCACTCAGTTGGTCCCCAGACAGGCGCAAGCTGCACAACTTGATAAAGTGACAGTAAGGAAGTTTGTTTGTGTTTCCCCCGAGCGGTTTTCCCATGTAGTGAGAGGTTAATTAACGCGTCTGGATCATTAGTCCTGCAGATTACATCAAGTATTTACCGTGAGAGTTAAAAAGAAACTGTTGGGCACTTTAAAAAAGGGACTGGGCGTTAATCCAGTCGATGTATGAATTATCTTAGTCCTTAACATCTTAAACAAAGACAGGCTCTACTTTATTGTACTTTATGCCAGTTTAACGTGGTTAAACGACTTCACAAGCCTGATAGTTTTCCATTTTAATCATAGTGACAGCACTTTACTGTAAAACATTACACAAACTCAAGGAAAATAAACATGAACATTATTAGTCAACTTAATATTTCAAATGCTGGTAGTCCTGATTGGAGTCTTTTAATTTGAAAGGGTTGCTTTGAGTCAGTGCATTCACTTTTAAAAAAAAACAAAACATGCTGATTTTTACTTAATCCACTTTTATTAGATAGCTTTCATTGTTACTCTGCGACCTAAGATGCTATATAGTACAAAATACATTAAGTGATTATGCATTTTTATAAACACTTTTACAAAAGCTGGTTATACACGAATAGACTGGTAATAATACAACAGCACCGCACTGTATTATCATGCATTTTCACAGGACAACTCTCTATTTCTACAGAGGTCGAAGTGATACCCAGTAACACCTTTTTGCATATAAAATAAAGTTTAACTGTAAATCCAACTCTGAAAACAGTACATGGTTGATAATGATAACTTTAACCATTGCTACCCTTTTTTCCACTATAAAGACACATCTCCTGGATGCACTGGTACGCATCTTCAGTGATGTATCCTAGGGTCATCAGGTGTTTCGGGTCTCACATAACCATTTCAAGTGAATACGTAGGTAAAGTTTATTTATAAAGTGATTTTCATGGAAATGAATTCACAAAAATGCTGCAAGATCAAAAGAATGAAAACTAAGAATAATCACAATAAAACTAAACAAAACTAAAAATTAATATGGGGGGGGGGGGGGGGGGGTATAACAGTACAAGACCTGTATAAAACACAGAACAAAATAGTATAATGGATAGAAGATCATTAAAAAACTGTTACTATTAATAAGAATCACAACAGTAATCCCCATTACATAAACATGTTTTACCTGCTTTTTATAGAACATTAGTTTATTAGCTTGTCTTTAAACTGCTGCACCCCTCCACCTGAGCATGACAAACAGCCAAAGCCTGTGAGCAGTTATGATCTTCTACAGTGATAAATAAATGCTGACAGAGGTACACGCAAATTTTCATTCAGTACGCAGAGTCAGCAGTTCCCATCAGGTGGTCTGTGAACAGACTTTAAGCAACTTCACACAGGTAACGGCTGTCATGCACAGCTAGACAAAACAAACTGATGACACCTGTTTATTTAGTTTTCTGGGGTCAGTAGTTGAAGTCTCACATTTAGACCTAATAAGAAAATATTACATCAAATTAAATATTTCCTTTTATGTTGTTTTTTTTGGGAAGAAATAACTATTAAAATAATGCCTTATAATGTCCCAAAGATTTCTATTTTTAAGCCCATACATATCTTCTGTAGCAGAGTCAGTCTCAAACCTATATGAGGGTTGTATGGAAAAAGCGTGTAGATTTTTCCATACATGGAAAAAGTGTGTAGAAAGTGTGTAGATTTTTCCATACTCTATACTTCTATACCAAGTCTTACCTGATCTTCAGTCACAAATAGACAAACAAAATCTGACTAAACTAATGACACACAGAAAGTTGTATTTTAGTTCCCTTAACTAAATACTATACATCATTCACAATGTAAGCTAGAAAAGGAGGAATCTGGGGTCATTCCTCCCAACAAAACAGTTTCAGTTCATCAAGATTTTTGGGAAGCTAACCGAACACTAAGGTCACGACTCTGACCTGACATGAATTTGCCCTTCTACTTCATTTATTTACCCTTCTGCTGCTGTTCTGAGATTCTCTCTAAAGTTTCTTGATATAATGTAGAGTCCATTGTTCCCTCAAATACTGCAAATAGTCCATACCATTAGATAGTAAAGCTCATTTAAACCATGATGGTACCTCCACCATGTTTCACCTCCGTAATACAGCAGCTAGACTTTTAGTTGATATGTTTTGCACTGGGTAAATGTGAAACACTGAATTGGCTTTATTTTAACTCCATAGTTAGAACTCTAAAAGGTGACTGGCCTTTCTCTGTTATTGCCCCTAGGCTCTGGAATAAGCCATTCAACACAAAGTCC
>NC_140568.1:37593053-37830553 GCF_057381845.1 Rhamphochromis longiceps | reverse complement strand
GATAACCTGACCAAAAGAAACAAACCAAAACAATAAGACTAATAATAAAAATGTCCTGTCTAGCATAAACAAGAAAGAACTGTTCAAAATAAATTGCAGCTCAGCCCTGGTCACACCTTTAACCTTGAACACAAAACACATTGCAGAAGTTACACATTAGCACAGGCGTGGCTCTTTGGAAAGTGGAGATGTGAATCATCCTCTCCCTTAATGGTAGCCACCTTGGCTCCTTCTGTAGGGTGTGGTATTCAAGCTGAATCCAATCATCTTTGAGTTATATATGAGGCACACATATTGCTGCCAGGCACCTTCACTTTCCTTTAACGGAAAGAAACACGTTAGACAGAATGGCACAAAAACCATGACAACAGTTTTAACAGTGTACTCTACCTGTATTGTGGTACTGAGGTATGTTTTAAAGTAGATTATTAATTTTCAAACAAGTGGCCCATTATACAGTTATATTAATTGCCTCTTGCAGAACAGTTTTGGTGTAAATTGGGTCTTTCTGAGTGCACAGTGTGCAAGAGTGCACGAGGGCATGTAAGGGGCATAAATTTCCTTTCTTTTTAAACACTAAACTAAGTTGAACTAAATGCCCGCTGTCAGAGTTGGTTGCCTCTCCAAATGATATGTTCTGGTGCCAAGCTTGTAAGATTTATTCACATTGCTTTTTCCTGTGGCACCACACAACACAAGTTGACAGTTTTGAAAATTGTGACTCCACCAGAATTGGTGATCCTCTCACTTTTCCTTTCCTTTGGCCAGAATGTCTTTTTTTTGTTGTAAGTTCAATACCGACTGCAAAAAGATTACAAACCAAACCAAAACATTTCCTATAGTCAGAGGCCATGTCTAATAGATTTTCCTTTGAAAACGCATCTTTTTCTCTCCGTTTTGGCGTTCCGTCCACACTGAGACTGTGTTTTCGATCAAGGAAAACGGAATGTTTTGAAAACGCCGTTTTCGGGTCGCAGTGTGGCTAGCAAACCCGGAGCCTATTAAACTAAGATAGCGGAGGGCATTATACAGCAGTTGTTTTGTCTGCTCTCAATTTTGACAGCCCCATTAAAGATTAATATCTGTTTGTACATGCTTCATATAGCTTTTCTTCAAATTCTTTCATTCTCACTCGCTTTTGCAACTTTGTGCTTTTGTGTTACTCACAGCAACAACTCCACTTCATTGTTAGTCAATTTAAAAAAACTTGGTGCCTTTCCTCAACATTTTGCTGTGACGTTTCAAAGAGCTGGAAAGTAAATAAACGGCAGACAGAAATGAGGCAGGTCGAATCGCTTTGCGTTTCACACATGCGCAGTACTGGAACATAAGCATTTTCGGACGTTTTTAATGTGAAAACGAATTAAAATGATAGTGTGAACGCAGAGCATCATTTTCAGACGTGTACAAATTTCAAATTTATCCGGGCTAGTGTAGACGTAGCCATGTAGGTCATTTGTTAGCTTTTTGTGTTTGACTGGTTGTTCTAAGTGACAAATGGCACCCTTACCCTTTCACAGTTAAAAGTAACTGTATCACACAGTGTGCTTGATTTTAAACTGACACAAAAAAGAACCATACTTTTAGCTAGCACGCTGCTAAACTGCTAAAAGATAGCTAAAAGCACGCTGACATTATCACTGTGAGCATGTGAGCTTGATGATGGTGGGGATTTATCTCAAATTACCAGTCTCACAGAGCTGCTGGCTCTAGACTTGTTAAGAAATACTTTAACACAGAAAACAGCTTTATGTATATGAACAGGAAGATTGCATATCTTTGGTGCCATGACTAATTAACTCCTGACAGCTGGCGGTGACATAATCCAAACTTGTTCAATTGACTGTACACAAGCATGAGGTTCATGCCAAGAATATATGACGTTAATATTGCTTTGCAAAAAAAGGTCTTCTGTTTGAGAGGCGCGTGGGTGGGCGCGGGGCAGCTTGGAGCGGCAGATGTGGTGTGTGTGAAGGGACGAGTCCAGGCATGCTTATGCAAGTCACCACCACGTAGTTCATTTCATGTTTTGTGCATGTTAGCTTGCTGAAACATTGGAACACATAAAGAAAAGTGCTGTGATTATTTTATACCACCAAATGTTTGCTCTGTCATGTTACTTACAAGTGACTGAAGCAGAAATATGTTGCAAAGTGCAAACAAGTGCAAAACTTTTCATCTTTGCTTTTTAATCTTTCACGCTTTCAGTAAAATGACTTTATTGTTTATGTACTTCATATTGAACTTACTCAACAGTTTTCCTACTGACACCTGAAAACTGAGCTGCTTTAAACCCCTGAGCCGTCAATAGATCGGCTTGGCCCCCCGAGTGCCAGCTACTTTCTGCGATTGTTATTTCCTCTTTTTCTCTCCTCTCCTCTGCGACTGAGGGTGGGACATAACAATTTATTCCTTCGCTAACTGTTGAATCTGATTGTTGGTGACTTGAGTGCCCCAAAGGATCTGAGCAGTCATTTTTAGCTGAAGCATGTTTTTTGCCAGAGAATTACTGTAAACAATCGTTTTCTAATAAGTAACAGACTTGTTTACAGTGTACACACTGACAGGCCTTTATCAAGCTTTATGGATGGGGAAAGAAGTGACCCTCGTACCCTCACATACCCCTGAGGGGATCTCATTAGCTGGTCAAGACCGCTTTTGTCCAGTTGAGCCAAAGGTCTGCCAGAGGCTTAGGAAAGACATTAACATTGTGGTGTACAGTATTTTTCTGTGCACCCTCCTCTTCCGGCTCATGTTTATGCTTTTTAACTGCATGTTGTTGGACTAATGTTTGAATTGAGCAAATAAAAAACTTTTATTAGGTTATTTCTGAATAATTTTAGCATAATTTTATGTTTTGTGCACGGAAATAGCTATGTTAATTGATGGTTTATAATTAAATGTAGTTGCAGTCGGGGGGCCTAAAACCGCTATCAGATTCCTGAGTCGATCAGTGCGTTAGGGCCTGTAAAACTTAGTTAAGCAGTTAAGAATCTAGTCAGGATTCAACACAACAAATAAAATTGTATAGAAGAAGAATAGAAGAAATGTGTATGCCATCCAACACTTTATTTATAATTAAGATATAGATACACTGAAACTGATTGTTTAAGTGGTATAATGTGATTTCTTTTAAATATGTGTCACACCATGTGCTTGTAGGTTATCACTGATCCATTAATTTTTCTTCTTTGTTGGTCACAGGAAATGTAAACTATTAACTTTACACTTGTTTGACACTATCACACATTAATTATGAAGTCATTCTTTTTCCCAGAGGCTGTGCTGTGTGAAATGATGATACAGTTTATGCATTCTCTTCCTTCGAGCTCTCATTTCAAAGAAAATCACATTGTGGGAGAAGAATTGTCTGCAAAAGCTCGATCAGCTCTTTTGTTTTTATTTCCTCTTTCCCACTAAACAGTGCTGGCATGTTCAGGAGGGTACGTTTAATACCAATACACTTCACATCCAGGACAGACAAATCCTACAAGTGCTGTGTCCAAAAAGCATACCTGAGGGAAGGAAAATAAGCCATTGTATTGCAGTCGTATTATTTCCTTAGTGTTTCAAAAATGGATTAATGTATCCTGGTGTTGCTGTATTGTTCTTATCAGGGAGGTGGGGGGGCGGTTACTGACTTTAATGCTGAATTGTAGATTATGTCGCCCAATGTGAGGAAATGCAGACCCGAGTCTTTGGCTCCTGCTTTCCTGCAGTAGCAAGGTTAAAGGAAGCTGAGGGTCTAGTACCAAGAGTATTGTTGGGGTAGTTTGGAAAATGTCTTAATCTTTGGAAAACTGCGGCAATTTCATGTAGAATTAGAAACAATAATGGCATCTTGGAATTTAACCACCTATGTTTACCTTGTAAATGATGCATCATTTAAAAATGACCTACAGTGTAGGTTAATAATAGGGAACCATGGTTTTCCCTCAGAGGATAGAGTATACACAGGTGAAATGTGATATTCTTTAACCCTAAGCCTAATTTAAATGCAAATTGTGTACTCTCCTAAGTACTCAGGCTTTCTTGAGCTTAGCTTAAATGTCCTCAGTACCGGATTGGTTGAGCAACTACACCCAGTTCCTGCTCATTTCCTGCTGTCTTTCTTTAGGGCCTGTGTTCCAGCTTGCTACTGCAGATAAAGGAGATGGAGTAATAAACTAAGCCAAACCACCTGTGCTAAATTAGACTTCTGCTCCCTTGCCTAATTCTCTGGACCACTTAGAGCATACTTACACTATGCTCTCTGTACCAGTGCTCTCAGTACGGTTGACCCCTAAAGTCTAGTTTATTTGACTAGTATGACTACTACACAGTGCCCACAAACCTTACAGTGTTTTCATTGTTTAGCCAATTGTTCATGTAAAAATATGGTAAACGAGGGAGGATGTGAGATGAGATTGTGCTTAAGCAATCAAACAGCTACTCATGCAGTTGCCTGCAATGGAGTATAAGCTCCACTTAAAGGAGTGGTTTTACTATGTTGCATGCATCTCAGAGCTGGAGACACGATGGCTGAGTAGTCATTCCTGTTATTACGCTTTGAAGTCAGCTTGAAGTCCTGACCAAGGATGCACGTCTGTGTTTTCACAAACAAATTATGAGACATGCACAGGGATCCTTGCAGCACCATTATGATCGCCACATCACCCATATTATGTGCAAACAGTGGCATCACCACAACTCTGAATGTACTGTCTACCTTACAATATAAAGCACCAAATCACAACTGTTGTTGTTGAATAAATAAAATTGAATTGAACTGAACGGAACCATTTGTACCAGTGCAGAGGATACCAGCGCCTACTGGAATAATCTCCTGAATGATAGTTATCTCTACTCAGACAAAACCTCCATCCACAAAGCCAAAACAGGAAACAACGAAACTGTATTTTCTGTGTTTATATGTATGTATGCTAAAAAAAAGTCAAAATGATTGTACACCCCTGTTTTCATCAGTGGCACATGTGAGAGGTTAGAATGGCGAGTGTGAAGGGCCGATTACACTCAGTGTGTGATAATAAAACTTATGTGATGTGAACCCAAGTAGATTTAGACTTGCAGATGAAGGTGTATAACTGACAGAATGGTCCAACTAACTAAACTTTGGGGGTCAAACAGATTCAGAGAGCATAATATGAATATGCTCTACTCTTTGTCCTGCAAGACTGATTGCAAATACATAAATATTAAACTTTCTAGTAAAAACAAGAGAATGTAGGAGGACAAGAGGACTATCCCACTTTTCATCCAAGATGCAAGGGTGAGTAAGAAAAGTTTCACTTGTAATTATTCACAGCGCTCTGTGATAGAGCCAAGTAGTGTAAACATGGATCTATACCACCCTAACAGGGATCTTACAGCTGGTAAAACAGAAAGGTGATTTGTTCTGGTACATAAATGATTTGTTGCTCTTTAGCTTTCTTGTTATGTTCCTTAGATGTGTTCTAACAGTGACTCTAGTATCCCAGGTAGAACAGTCAGCAGTTTTAGTTTTACAACCATGCCGAACGGTCTACATGTTCAACAATATACAATAAGGAAACTCAATGCTTCTGATACCTATTACGGATATCAACCTATCAAATCTTCTGACCCAGTAAGTTAAAACACCATTTGGGCCATTTCCTCTGCTACTGCCCGTTAAGCTAATTACACTAATGGTAGCTGTTGAATGGCATTAACAGTTTGTCACTTTTATGTCATCTGCAGCTGCTTCCCAGTATTGTGGTGGCACCCTGGCTACGTAAGCACAATGTGCGGACAGCCAGACGCAGTGGGTCAGTGGTTCTCTGGCCCAGAATGAAGAGTCGTGGGAGGTCCAGACCCCGGTTCTGTTTTTGGACACACAGTCACAAACAGGAAGTCCTTGCAAACCAGTCACACAGCGCCACTTCCTCCTTTTGTTTACAATGGGGGTTGAATTAAATTCCCAAAGACAAAGTTGTACCAGTGTTTGTTGCTCCAGCTCCATTTTGGCCCTGCTGCTTTGACTCTGATTTTTCAGCCTGCTGCCTTTGCTTCACAGTGAATCTTGATTGAATCTTGTTTGTTTTCCTTTACCCATCATCTCTTTTGAAACTCAGGAACCTAGGAATGAATGGGCTGTTTAGTTAAGAACATCAAATTCAAAGTTTTTTTTAAATGGAATAGCTCTTTTTTAAATTAAAAAAAAAATCATTTCTAACTTTACCGATCGATATAGACATAAGCAGAAGATTTTCAGAAACAAATCTAATTTCTTACCTTTATACTTAAAACATTTTAGCAAGTAACCAGTTAGCTCACAACTGTGTTTTTTTATGTAAAACATCACGTGTATTCTGTATACCAGGGGTTTTTCGACTGTTTTTTTTTACCCGTTTCCAATGACTCCCTGTAGGTTTGACAATAAATAGATGAATAAGTATAATGATTGCTTTCATCTGATTCATAAAAGGCTTTCACGTGGTTGCATTGGTAAACATTGTTTATTAGTACTATAATTTCCTAAATACAACAGAAATCTGGTGTTATTGTAATGACAGGAAGTTAAAGCAACAAAATAATGTTGAATAAACATTAATAGCTCACTACGGAGTACCTTTGTGGATCCTTTCCAGATATTCCAGCAGAAAAACCCTACAAACTCCATTACTCCAAATACAGTTAGTGGGGTTAGGTTAACAGGGGATTCTAAATTGGCTCTAGGTGTGAATGTGAGTGCGAAACGTTGTCTGTCTCTCTGTGTTAGCCCATCGACCGGAAAAATGTATAGGGTGTACCCCACCCTATGGAATGGCTCCAGCCCCACTGTGACCCTGAATTAGATATGCAGAAGACGGATGGATGTTTCAGAGCATGGACAGGGAACAAAAGGCATTGTACCAGAGAGAAATGACATCAAAGTATGCTGATTTGAAATCTGCAGAATTATAAATCACTAAAAATGGTGGTAGAAAAACTGAATATAGTGCAAGTCAGCAAACATTTTTAAAATTTTTAATCGATATATCTGATGGCTCTGTTATGTAGGTTTTATATCCAGGTGAAATTATAAAGGAAACTACCCTACACTAAGTGACCAGAGATATTTCCGGAAGGCTGCCAAGCGGTAAGACTTGCTTATGGGACCTCCTCTGCATGCTGTGGGATTTTAATATGGGATGTTTGGGTTACTTGGGTGCCTTTGTTGTGATCCTGAACAGTTTTTGGTGATGAGGCAGGTTTTGGTGATCAGCTACAGGAGGCTGCTGCTACATGAAAGTGCAGCAGCTGTGCTTACAACCATATTTAATATGAGATTTTACGTGTTATGTGACTTTGAAGTAAATGCAGAAACCTGTGGATTCTCACAGAACCTTGCACTGGGACAAGGTGAACAATATTATACACTTCATCTGTCACTTGTGTAAATGTTTTGGCTAATCACTATACATCCAGATGGACCTTATGTAACTGTTGCTTTAATTATGCAGGTGCAGTCAGTGCCATAATGCCCTACACATAGCGAGTCTGTTGGGAGCAAC
The DNA here is from genome assembly GCF_057381845.1 of Rhamphochromis longiceps. Lineage (NCBI taxonomy): Eukaryota > Metazoa > Chordata > Actinopteri > Cichliformes > Cichlidae > Rhamphochromis > Rhamphochromis longiceps. Next base: position 37,823,039 of record NC_140568.1, on the reverse strand, counting down.
ACAGGAAGTTCACTTGATGATCGAGTCACAAAGTCTGCCGAGTGAATAGCTCAGGGACGTGAGTCAATAATATGCCTGACTATAAGAAGCACATTTAATGTTTTATTCTCTGTCTTCAATAAATGTTGATGTTGATACATGGGACCGCGAAGGCTTAAGTAAAGACAGCGCTCACAGCTGCTGCTGAGGTGACAAAACGGGGACTAATTTCTTGGTTGAACACAGTTTGCATTTTACAGATTCTACAGAAAAATGGTGATACCGCTACCACAGTGCAGATTTCTTTCCTTCAGCAGTGCATTTATCTTGTTGTGGCTGAAGACTTGGTATGAGACACCTCTGAGTGTGCTCAGGCAGAAAATACAGTTCCTTTGTTCCCTAAATATCTGATAATTACCGCAGGGAACTCTGCATACCACACTATGCTACCTTTATGGGAAAGGCCTCCACTGTTTACATTGTGTGAAGTCTCTGCAATAATGAGTGAAAAGCATGTAGAATAATGGAAAAAGTAATATCAGAGGCTGTGTTCAGAGGATGCAAAGGCTTCTCAAGGGGATTATATGTTACTTAAAATGTTAACTTCGCAATATTAGTGCAGCCAGAGGGAAAAAACATGCTGTGTTTAAGTGAGTTTGGGAACTGTGTGGCCTTTCGCTTATTAGAATTTCCCAAGGGAGTGAAATTCCACTTCTCCCCCAAACTTCTTCACTTCTTCCGTATTTCTTACTGGGTTTCTCCCCCTCACTTAAAATGTATTTCACCTTTTTTTCTTTCCCTGTCTCTCCTTCTCGTTCTGTCTTTAAGTCTTCCATTCTCTGTTTTCTCCCTTAATATTCCAGCTTTAGCCAGGAGCATGTCACTCCCACACAACACTGGCCATGCCATGTGTCAGAGGTCCAGGCCTGTGAAATTCCCAAAGGTGGTTTAAACAATTGTAAAATGAAACACAAAACTAGTGAAATATATGAATATGTTACAGATGTAGTAGAAGGCCTGTTTTGGTCCTTAAAAATTTCCAAAAAGAGCAGTGACAACGTGCCATTAATATCTCTTGATTATTGTAAAACAAAAGAGCCTTGAAGTCACTTACATGTGCCACACAAAACCCCATTTATTGATGCCAGATTTGACACAATGATGTCACTGAACGGTACCAAAAATCTGCACCATTGAGTCACTTCCTGGAGGAGAACAGCCGCCACCTAACATCACGGTTAGGTGTGTCACCTTTTCCCACTCACAGCCCATTTGGGTTCAGTTTTGGCATTCCCACTCTTCTTTTTATGGAGTTACACAGCCCAACCTCTCTCGTGCTCACATTTCTGAGACATTAAATGGAGAAAGGAAATGGAGCGAAAAAGGTATAGCATGAGTCGCCAGTGAAAGCTCTCTGCCTGAAAGTCAGGGTGTGGTTCATTACTGTAAGTTAAGGACAAATCTGGTCAGAGTGCAACAGCTTTCCTTTTAAAATCGTATACTGCAGTTTTAAAAACGGAGGTTTTAAAAAAGCCTTTTAATTATTAGTATTGCTAAAATGAAAAAGAATGAAAAAATGATGATTATTAGTTCATCAGCGACAGCGCCCCCTAGCAACACCAGTACTTTTTATCTATACCAACTAATAATGAGAGCGTTCATTGTATAAAACTGTATCCAAAAGATGGATGTAGTTTCATGGTGTGACAAATTTAACTAATTAAACTTCAGCCTCCATTTTTCTAGTGTCCACCCAGGGGCGACTCTCTTGTTTAAAAAAAGTCCATTTGTATAGAAGTCTATGCTTCATCCGTAACCTCTGAAAACACTTTACTGTAGGTTTTATGGTTAAGTCCTTCATTGAAAGTGTGACTGACTAAAACAGGATGTTCACTTTGTAATTTATGGTCCTTATGGTCATAAATAACGATAAAGCAAGGTATTCATTCATGTTTTTTTAACATCTGGTTTTAAAGATATACTTTTACTGTAAAACCAGATGTTATATATACAGAATACTCAGCTCGAGGCTTCAAGATCAGATTGTCAGCTGACCTCACAGTGACTACTACATCTTTTATTTACAGTCTATGAATGCAATATGCAGTGCAGTAGGTGTCTTGGGCATTAAATTTTGCTTATAACATTCGAATCAAATAGGCAAAAGCAATGCCTTTAAGGGGAATGATTTCCATAGCAATAGCTATATACACCCAAAGCTATGAAATATATGTGGCATTTGACTTAAAGTAGATTCAGTCATCTGCTGTCATGGAAAATGGTGGTATTCGATGATTAAATGTTGATAAGGAAAATACTGTGTTTCCCCCTTCTTTTTTTGGATAAATGAAAACCATAAATAACACACCAGCTGCATTATTTTGAATGTTTTCCTTCAGTCTGCATCATGCCATCTTTTCTGTCAGCACCTGCCTTCCACTCACTGTCAAATCTGCTCTCTTGTGATGTAACTTTGATAAGAGGGATGTGATGACAGAGGGCAAAGTTGTACCGTGCTGTTGGCACAAACGAGCTCCATGATCCTGTGGGATTGTGGGTAAATATCTGCAGCCCAGTCATGGGAATGAAATTGCTCCATGTCAAGTTTGTGAGCTGGGGTTACTAATATAGATTTAACCAGTGCAAGGTCACTTTGGAGGACCAAGGGACTTTGTACTCCTCTCATCAAGGACTATTTCTTCCCCTGTTTCTAACTCTGTAGAGACAAATTTACTCACTGTGTTCTTTTTACTCCTTTTCCCACTGTATATCTTCATAAGGAAAATATTTTCTTGAAAATAGCTGTTTACACGGAACTTTGATGTGCCCCGGGATTATTATTGTAAGATTTAATGTCTCCAAAAGTCCTCAAAGTTTGGACAACACAGTGGCAAGGAACCAATAACGTGTGTGTGAGTGTGTGAGCTGCTTGTTTGTGAACATAATCACATAATTGTAGTTTGTGTAAGAGAGAAGGAAGGGTGAGGATTAGCGTTCCTCTGTGTGTCGCTGTGTGATGTTTGCATGAGAACACTGTGGAAGCTCGTGACACAGTGCCACACAAAGAGTAAGGAAACCCGCTAGCGTGTGGGACAATGAAGCACCTGAGGAGTTTAGCTCAGCACTTTGGAGGAGGATGTGGCAGTAAGAACAAATTCACACACCTCTCATTTACGTATAACAATGACACTAAAGTTCTCGGGGGTCTTTGTTTCTTTCCTTCTTCTTTTTGTTTATTGGTTTCTGCCATGGAAAAAAAAATTGGAGGATGAAATAAAAACATAATTATTTTTATTCCCCTACAAAAATGTGGCTTGGTTTCACATCATATATTTTTTTCTCCTGTTTATCAGTGCTTAATCAGTGGGAACTCCCCACAATTTGAGAGCAGCTGTGTTAAACAGCAGCACCTTAAACAGTAAAAAGCTATTAAAAAAGAAAAAAAATTCAGCCCTGTGTGTTTTTCATGAGAAATATCTACAATATCTTGCAGCAGCTTGCTTATCCTTGGTAGCTGAAAATAACGGCACACCACAGTCTCTGATGTGTCTCATGCAAATATAGCTAAGCACACAGAATTACAATATTTCTGCTGATGTGTTGCATAAAGATTTTTTGCATGAAGTTATGTCATTCATCTATAAATATAGAGAATATATTTCAGGTTCAGGTTAAGGTTACTTTAGGTTTGGTCTGTAGTAGTGAGTCATGCACCCTTACATTAACATTTTCAGTACAAACAAAGACAGCAGGTTAGCATAATGCAACATACTGAAGAAATAACTAAATAATAACAAAAGAAGATTCAAACACCATCATGCAGGATGGAAAAGCTGTGATTTGTCTGTCAGAGAACTTTTTTTAACCCACACTGTTGTCCACAGCATCATGGTTTTTGCAAAGAAAAACATTATTGTATGTAAAGTTTTGCTGAAAACTGTAACTGAGTTCAATTGTTTCTTTTGGCAAAATGTACAGCAATCAAAAAAGAACCTGCACAAACATGGAGAACATACTGTGCTGCTTTTCCCAGGAGCACGTACACATTTCAGAGGAAGTAAATGTTTTGTTTTCTGTGATTAAGGTCCTTAGCGTCTAGTTATAAACAGGCTTTCTGTTACCGTCTCACCTATACGCCTGCGAGATCAAGGATATCTCTGATTTATGTTCAGAATTCCCCTTTCACTTCCCAAAAAATTTAGAAGGACTTTTTTAAATTACAGGCTCTGTGACTATTTGCTTATCTACTTAATCCCTCTCTTTAAAGAAAACAGCTATTTGAGTCTTCCAGGCAGTTCACAGGCTACTAGAGTATCCCTTCCGTCTAAACAGAGATAAAAACTGTTGTCTTCATATTTAGACCTATGTGTTCCTGACTGGCTCCCATGACAAGACAACGTCACGACGGTGGGAAATTCATTTTCCTGTTCGGCTAAACAATTGGGCGGCATTAATCCTGAAACTGCAGCTGTGAGAAAGTTCTGGAAAAAAAAGAGTTCATTACACCTTCTGACTGATAATAGGTGTGAACTGCTTTTTACTCAACCAAACAAGGAATAATGGGAAAAAAAACAATACAATACATCTTTAAAATCAGGCTCAGACTTCAGGCTCTCATCCTTCATTTCTCACATTCTGAAATCTTTCTTTTCACCGGCTGCTTTGAGTTCAAACACATCGTCAGTTAGAGACTTTAATGGATGCGCTAAGACTTCAAAAGGATGCATTAAATAAGACTGTTAATCCTATTGTTTGAGGTAGGTAGGCTGGAGCCTACATCAGCTACCATAGGGTGAGGGGCAGGGTAAACCCTGGACAGGTTGCCAGCTTGTTGCAAGGTCAACATAGAGAGAGACAAACATTCACACCTATGGGCATTTGGTAACCTAAACCCACTAAGTGTGCCTCTGGACTGTGGAAGGAAGCTGGAATACCTGCAGAGAACACACAGAATAACAGGGGGCACTAACCCAATATTTTTAGTGGCGCCCATATTGCCACCTCTATTAAAAAAATAATAATAATAATTTGGAGGCACCCCTGCATGCAACCCCCCAGCCAGTTGGTGGATTAAAACCCAGGACCTTCTTGCTGTAAAGCAACAGTTCTGACCACCTTGCCACTGTGCTACCCAGCAATTTGTTGATAAAACAAAAACATCTGTGTTGTATATAATGGTAGAAACGTGTCCTTTTCTCTCTGTTTCTACTGGAAGATCATCAAAGTCATCAGTCAAAATTTCCTGTTTGTGAGTGCACTTCACTGCAAACCAATCAAACAACCATTTTTTCCTCCTACAGTCAAAAACCTCTCTCTGTAATGGCTTGATTAAAGGATGAAGCATGAACATAGTATATGGATCTTGTCCCTGGCTGACTAACTGAGTTCACATCACTGGTGCAAAAAGCTGGAGGTGGAAATCAGATGCCTGGGCTGCATGACAGGAAGTGGCCTGTTTTTCCCAGCGCCATAGAGCGCAATACATGTGGAGAGAATTCAGCTTAGGAGGTTCAGTCCAAAATCATTCCAATATATTTGATCTTTTTATGCATCTTTCAAGAATATATTACCAGTTGGAAAGTATCTAATAGTGTGAAATGCAGTCTGCAGGCTTAATATATCAAGACTCCCAACTTCCAGTTCCAGGAAAAGGTGACTGTGAGATATATGCCTATAACAGCTTCACAAACTCTTATCAAGCTGTTCATCAGTTTCCCACACCGTGTCCACAGCAAGCGATGTTCCCTCTCTGAGACTGGTTTGCAAATGCTGATGCTGTGTGATGGAGTATTTCACAGCCCGCATGAAACTAGAAGTTCTCGTTATTTTCTCCAGGTAGACTCAGAGACCGTTTATCTGACACCTGTCATCCTGTTCCATTCCAGCTGACGGTTTGTTTCCCTGCTTCATTCCTGCAGCACAATGGGAAAAAAGCCTGGGGGTTATTGTCTATTGTTTACCAACTAACCCCATATCTTTTACTCTCCCTGCGCACTGTTTTTGGTGAGATTTTCTTTTTTTGAGCGGGAAAAAAAATTCTCTGGAGGCAGCTTGGGGGAAAAAAATAAATAAAGGAAATGATATTGATGTTTGTGTTCACACAGTGGTTTTCCTGATACCCAAAGAGGTTTTACTAGGTTTGGAGTACCACTATTGTCCTCCCGAAATATTTACAGTTCATTTTTTTGCATGACAACAAGCAGATGTTTCACACTGAACAAGATCATATCACGGTTTTTACACAATCCATTACTGTTTCTGCTGGGAAAAAAACCTGTTGACAGTCTCATCAGGCAGCTCGTATCATTTTACATGATCATGTTTATCCTTTTAAGTGTGAGGAAAAGAGGAAAAAACATCAGCAAGAAATTCTGGATAACAGAATTTTTTAAGTGTTCAGCTGTGTAAATATTTAAGTTTTTCTGTGTTTATGAAAGAGCAGAACACACACAAAATTTTTCCAATCTTCCAGATCTCTATTTACAATATAAGCTGCATAACTGTAGGCAAACAAACTCATAAACAAAGAGCTATATTTATCCTGTTTGCTCATTCAGGATCACTCAGCTCTGACGGCAATCTCCAACTGACAGATCCTCTTGCTCTCTGGACCTACACCTCAACTAAGGGAGTTAAAGGCTCAAATGACCGGTTTCATACTACTGAATATAACTACTGTGAAAACTACTGTGAAGTACAAAGCAGTTTATGCTTCTTTGCTGTAGATTCAAATAACTGTTTCCTTCAGCGATTCATTGGGTAGAATTCCCCCTTGGAATAGCAGGAAAATTAACAGTACAACTGGGTTATAATCTATGACTAGTGACCCCCAAAGTGTTTTTTTCATTGAGATAACCATTTTCTATCTTCCATCTATCCATTCTCTGCCACTTGTCCTTTTCAGGGTCGTGAGGGGCTGGAGCCTATCCCAGCTGTCTTAGGGCAAGAGGCAGGGTACAGCCTGGACAGGTCACCAGTGTCTAAAATTGTTGCATACATTCAAAATGACTGAAGAAAACTATTTATATGGATTATTATACGTGGACTAATGTCAACTTGCTAATGTTAAGACCCCAGTTATGGTCTGTTAGATCCACATTGACAATCAAATGTGTTTTTCAAACGACAGTTTTTGGGTGGGTATGAATAGTGCAGCTCAGGGTTATTTCCATAAAGAAGTAAAACATGTAATAAATAATATAGAGCTAGAAGTTCAAGTGACAACGATAGTGATCACAATTGTAAAAGCAGATTGCAAGTTACTGCTTCCTCACATCAGAAAGGTGCAGGGGGAGCAACCGACGTGCAACTCAGACTGAACAAAATACAGCTGATGTTATATTTTTTTACATAATGTTTTATTTTATCCTGTGACCCCAAATCAGATCATTAAAAAAAAGAAATAAATGGATGGATATTTTATTTTGTAGTCCAAACACTGAGTTGAGGTTCTTGGACCGGATGCAATGTTGCATCAGGAATTGGGTGTAAAATCTATGCACAGTGTATGGATCCATCCGGTGTGTCTTTGGGAAATAAGAGAACAATCAAAATTACCTTTTCTTTGGTGTTTTTCTCCTCATGGATACCCTGTAGATAACTAATTCAAGCTTTTGGCCACCAACATCTTGGTGTTTTAAAATCAGACCTCATGAGGACAGACCTGCCTTAGAGGATACCCTGCTTTAGCATCTATCTTAACTCTGTATTTAACAAAATGAAGATCCTGTTTATTGCTTTTTAAGTATTATTAAGTCCATAAACTCATCAGGTGTGGTGCTTACGGAGGTCATGAATCATTCTTTACGGGACTTCTTTTTGCAGCCTTTGTGATTTTTTTTTACTGTTCTCTGAAAATCTATATTCACTCCCTGATCACAAAGTTCAGAAAATATGTGGCTTTTTAGCTGTTAAATACTTACTGTAACTGTGTTCAGTGAAGAGTGTTTCAAATAAAGTATGCATGATCAGCATTGACCAACCTCATTCATGTAACTGACACATTTCATATTTGTCATTAAACAACCAAGGTTCCTATGTAACCTTTTACACATACCGTAGCTAAAAAGCTTCGTTTGAATCAGCTGCAGACAAAAATACCCATTTCACTCAAAGGTTAATCCTTGCGCCTCATAAAAGCTCTGTTTTTCACAGTTCACAGTCCTATTAGATATCTTAAACCCTGTTTAATGTCTAATAGCATTTGGTCACAGTCTCCTTTCAGCTCCAACTGTCATAACCAGTACCATAACTATGAGGGCTTTTGCAGGGCAGCCCTCATATGGTCTGGGTGAACTGGTCATTGCCTCTTTCTGTAGCTGGTCTCCTCTGGGAATAAAGGCTCTTACTGTGTGTGGTTGGACACTGTTGATAACAACGAAGTGTCTGGGTCTGACATAGTCAGGCCAACGGTGACGAGGGCCACACAGGCTCTCGTCCTTTCATCGCAATTATGTGCAGTCCTTCTGCTAATTGCAGAGAGCTGGCTGGAGTGAGGCAAGAACAGGCTGTTGGGATTTTATTGAGCGGAGGGACGGAAGGTGGAAGAGAGGGACGAAGCCGGGTCATGGAGATGGTTGCTCATTAGAGATTGAACAGCTGCCAATCTTCCAGCTGCCTCTGCTCGACACGGGGATTACTGAGGAGGCAGAAATGCAGAACATGCATGTCTGTGGTATACTTTTCCTAACAAGTTTTCTTTACCTTTCTTATTCTTTTTATTCTTTTCTGCTTTCTTTTCTGTAGTTTCACTTTGTTTCTTAAACTCCATCCTTCATGCTTTCTGCTTTAGTTTTGATGGGTTTTTTGGTACCTCTGTTGTGTTTCCCCCCTTTTATCATTTTGCTTGACCCTTCTTTCTGTGTGGGCAAAGAACAGGCAGGAGGACATGACTGAGATCAACTCTGGCTCCGGTATCATTTATCACTGATATCAGCACAAGACCCATCTGCAGAGTGATGCTAATTAACCAAACTTTAAAGAGAGCTTCAATCAGTTCTGATCTCCTGGTAGTCAGCACTGAATCCCAGCAGGTTTGTTAGGGCAGCATGGGAAATAGTGTTTAGCTGCTGTGTCCCCCATTAAAGCCCTGGGAAGTAGGAGACTTTTGGAGGGTGCTGGATTCAATTTGGCAACAAATGAGAGATTTCCTTTATTTTTGTGTGAGGTAATAAAAAGTTAGTAAATGTCACCTATTCCAAAATGAAACACAGGGGGCTACAAGTCATTGAAAGGTCTGGAGATTTTGCAGTAAAGCTGTATCAGCATAAACATGGCCAACAGACTGCTGAATTAAAAAACAAATAAACAGACAATTTATTGTTCTTGTGAGTTTTAAGGTCTTCATTATGTGCACCGTTCAGAATGCAGTTATTCCCAAATAGAGATCCCCAGTCTTTGCTTATTTGTGGTTCTATAACTATATAGTAGTGAATTCACATTTGAACGTTTTGGTTCAAATTATCATCAGTACACATGGAAGAGGTCAGGAGAGAGTTACAACAGTGGGTGGGTACAGCCATCTGTGAAACAGAGTGGAGGCTCTGTCATCATTTGAGCATTTCAGCCATCGTTATTTGGAATCTTGACAAAACTGAAGGGGATTGGAATTATGATCCCCGAAAAGAAGCACCAGATTTTTGCGCAAGACTAACTGAAAAACATCAGTGGCTCCATTTTTCAGCATGGAAATGAGCCCAGACACACTGCCAGAGCAGTCAAAGCCTACCTGGAAAACACACAGCAGAACACTATTAGTCATGGATTGTCCTCCTTAGAGCCTGGATTTCAACATTACTGAATGTGGGATTATTTAAAGGCAGCCAATATTCAAAGAAAAGCTTGAATATCCTTCAAGAACTCTTCCTGAAAACTACAAGAAATTACAAGAAAGCTTGGCACAAAAAGGCAGGGGTTAAAACTGCACACTGTTTTGCAATTCTAACCACTTACTTCAAATGCAATGCCCCTGGAGGCCATTACTAACTGAAATTACTTTGTGAAGTTTGAAAACTGACAAAATAAGTTTTCTTATTTGTTTGAATAAGGTGTTTATTGAGCGAGTCAACTGCATTTAAAAGCCTCTGTGTTTTTGTTGTTATACTTCCACTGATCTACTTCTGGCAATATGTCCATACAATAATAATTACAAAGACTAAAATTATAATAAAAACGAACCTCTTTCAAACAACAAAGTGAAACAAAACTGCATTGAAAAACAAAAATTAACCACAAAATTACAATAACTCTCAAAAGTAGCGAGTACCCACACATTATCATAAACCTAAGGAGAGATAAGAGATAAAATTAGTTAAATACATTATCCTGACAGCTACATAGGTATACCTGTACCTATGTAGCTGTCAGGATAATCTGTGTGTGAACCGGTGGCTGTTTATGATTGTGACCTTAAGGAGACCATTGTTCCTGTAGTGATGAGGTGTCATTCCAGCTCTATTGTCTACATGAGTGCAAATCTCCGGAAAGTATTAAGCTTGTTCCCTCCATTCAGCTTCTGCCAGCCAGAAGGCAGCAAAGTTGATTTCACTACAAAATGCTGGATGACAAACAAATAAACAAGGCAAACAGCTACAGCTGAAGCTGTTTGTACAAGGTCGCTTTTAGTTAAAGTTACAAACAAACAGGTGACCAAAGCTCAGAAGCTCATGTGCTTGCTGGTGCCTGGATGATAAAGTTTATACCCTGGACTATGTTTTTGAAAACACCAACCCTCCATTATAACATAAGCTATATAATATGAAGTCAGATGTTTTTGGATTAATAAAGATTAAAACATCTGTTGACCGTAGATTAGAAGACATACGACAGGAACGAGCAGCCACATATGTGTCCTCTGGCAGACTGACCGAGGATTTGTCCTGATTTGTGCTAAATTGGTTTGGCTGAGCTTTGTATGAGAGCTTGTAACACATTTTAGTGTTAAAGGGTTTAAAGAGAATCAAGTCTTTAAAGTTTTAAATACTTGCAAAAAAATAGAAAGCTACCATCATGTAAAAAATAAAATTAGTTAGTGGACTTAAATTTTTGACAGGACTGCACAGAGCCCTGTGAATCAATACCTTGTGGAACCTCCTTTAGCAGCAATAAGTAACTTGAAGTAACAGTTTTTTGTATTAATTTCAGTCTCTTGCGTCACTGTGGAGGAGTTTTAGTTCACTTCTTGCTTTAGTTAATTGAAGTTTGCAGGCATTCATTTGCACAGCTCGCTTAAGATCTTGCCACAGCGGTGTGGATTTTGACTGAGCCGTTGCAACACCTCGATTCTTTTCTTTCTTAGCTTTCAGTTCAGCTTTAGCTGTCGGACAAATGACTTCACTTTGAGTCTAGAATACCAGAGTACAGTTTTGATTTTGGTCATGTCTGTGCAAAGGACATTGATCCTTGTTGTGATTTGTTAAGATGCAATGCCGCAATCCTAACCTGTGCAAAAATACCTTCTCCCTCTCCAAACATGCTGTACTTGCTCAGTCTTTTTGCACATTGTACTTTAGCATTTAACATGCTAACTTAGCCCTGTATAGTCTAAGATATTCTAAATACTTCTAAATACTGGGTTTTTTTTTTGTAAATTCTCTGAGCAAATGTGCTTAGACATTCATTCCTGGAATTATTCTGGCATTGCATAACACTGAATGACCACAAACTGCTCAAACCTCTGCTTTTATAGAGTTGATCACAGTTTTTTTTATGATCAATTAATCAAGTGCATTTAATTAGCAGGACCTGGCAACACTTTACCCTCTTATTTCTTATGGAAGCAGTAGGGGTATACTCAGTTTTTCACAGGAGTCTTAAAGTCCTGTGAAATCTCCACCAGATTTGCCAAGTCCAATAACAATCCATCTCACAGATACAACTGAAAAGTCTGGAAAATCTACTAAATGGACCTTGAGATATGATATTATATCGGCAACTTTCTAAAATCAAGACTGAGCTTGACCTTAAAAATGTGAGTGATTATGACCATGTGATCCACATGTAGCATGTGGAGTTTTTAGAAGTATATAAGAAAAAATAAAACGTGAAAAAATGAGCTGATAGATTTTCTGCCATGTATTCTGACTGTGTACAGTTCTTTAGTCTTCTTTCTTAGATAAACAGGTTGGTTATCTGAATACAAGCCACACTACGGGGAGCTCTGTGCGACAGGCTGCTACAGTAGTTTATTTTAGGTGTATCTTGAATGTACGAGCCAAGTTTACATGTGCCAGATTTTCTCAGACAAAAAAGAAAAGTATTTGACAGTTACGTTACTTTGTGCTGAACCTCTAAACATCATAAATCTCAGTCTCAAGAAAACAATCCTTAGCAAATATCTAAGCCTTTTGTTGACAGCAAATCACAGATGACTATTCTGGAAACAGACATGTCTGTGACAAAACACACATGTGAGGCATGTGAGGCACTGACAGTTTAATTCCCTGGTGGTGTCGTGGATGAAACCTGAAAACCTGAAACCATGTCAAGTATGCCTCAGCTGCTTGATGTTGAATTGTTGTGGGTCCAAGAGGAAACACAATACGCTTTATGAAATATCAGCTGTGATGGTCTAGCATGAGGTACACAGCGTTGGGCTTGGCACAACACAAAGGCTCCCAAGGCAAGCTGAATTTTGTGGATTATGATGAAAATAAAAAGTGGAACCTTTAGCTGCAAGCTTTTTCTTTGTCAGTTAATTATGAGTCTTATAAGAAACCTCACGGATGGACCCCAACTGAAAGCAACAGTGTTAAATGTTATTGGAACATTTAACACTGGGATTTGGTGCCATATGGATAAAACTGAACTAACTAAAAGTACAAAGGGTGATGACTTTATATCTTGTCCATCCAGTCATTCCGAAACTGCTATCCTTTACTTTTATTTAACTTCATGTTTTCTGTTTCCTTTAAAGGGTGCTCTTTACAGAAAGTCATGTCATTGCATTTGTAGCTATCTGTGGCAATCCTTAAATATCTTCTCCTTTTGTTTTCAGTGTGTTCACCATTTGACCTTAGAACTGAAGAAGCTTCTCGGATGAGAGGTGAAACGTCTTCAAGCAACTTAAAGAAGTCCAGACGCTTTTCTTTGCAAGCTCCTTTGACTACGATGACCTGGATGACTGAGAACCTTCACAGACATACTGTGTTTATTCTTCTTCCCCTCTGTCAGTTTATTCCCTTTTTATTTTGAAAGTTCATGTTTTACTTGCCTCGTTTGCTCTCTCTCGACTAAGTTCGCCCGGGCCTTATTCCCCATCTCCCTGGAGTGTGTCTGTGTTTTCTGCTTCAGCCTTTGTCAGGTCTTTGTCTAATCTCTCACTCGTTTTTCCTTTGAGTCATCTATTGTATTCACTTCCTACTTTTGGTTTACTCTAGTTATCTTGTTGGATTTGGTTTAGTTTGCTGGTTTCCCTCAGAGCAGCACTACTTAGTTTACTGTCAGCTATTCAGTTCCCTCAAAAACTTTCTGAGCTGTAACAAGTTGACTATATTATTTTTATGCTTCATCACAATTTTAAGAAATAGTTTTTCTTTTAACTCTTCTTTGATAAGTACTCTAAAGGATAAAAGACAGTTTGTCCATTGTGCTCAGCATATCCATCCCATATTATAATGATATTTTTGGCTGAAGCGTGAAGTCTGGAATGGGTATTGTTGTAAAAATATTGACACAGTCTAAAAGAACAGCAGTAGTTAGCTGTAAACTTGTGAAGGCTGCTGCACTGCTGTGAGCTTTGGGAGCAGCCGGCTGCTGTGTTTTGGCCGCTGACTGGAAGATGTACATGCTGCCGACAGCTGCTGCACATGCATGCACGCACACTTACTCACAGAAAGCCTTCATAGAGGTCTTTACACACACAGCATGCCATTGTTAACAGCTGGCAGGGGTTTAAGTGCTATTTTACTCTAGACACGCAAAGGAGAGGAGATAATGTGGCATGGTAACCTTGACTGTCAAAACTGGGATGTAAATGTAACACTGTGACACAAATAGCCATTTTGTTCGCAAGTGATTGCGAAACCGTGTAATCCCTGTGTAACTGTGAAGGAATGCTGGGGCACATTCATAACAAACGCGATTATAGTGAAACATCCATAATATTTGTAAAGAAGCCAGTTTGCAAGAAGCCACCTTTGCAATAAACACAGCATCAAATTGTGAGTTTGCGCTTGAATGTCTTAATATACAGAATATGAATAAAGATGTACAGGACACATTTTAATGCATGCAAGGTCAAGCAAATTTAGGTGAATCCATGATGACTCTTAAAAATAGTTGGCCCTCCTATTTTATCTGCTATTAACATCATTATATATCTTTACATGGCTTAGAAAACAATATTTTTCCTTTAAAAAAAAAGAAATTGCACCAACAAATTATTCCTCTGTCTGAGAGCAGGCAGTCAATCTGACGAGTTTGAAACCTGCTTTAATGCTTGTATAAAAAGCTTTAATTTTCCCAGATGGCAATTTCTGGAACTGAAAATTAAAGCCAGCCAGCCAAAACGTCAGTTCTTAAAACTTTCACATGAGACTGGATCTAAAAGCAAGTCAGTTAATGTTAAAATGGTGTTAAAATGGCTAAACCGGCTAGATAGTGCTAGTGCTACTAAGTTTTATTCCTCATGTCTAATTATGGTCATTGACAACTATTAATTTATTTATTGTCTGAAAAAACAGGAGCCAGTTGTGGTGTTTTGTGTATCTGACCAGGATGCCTCTAGGGTACCTCCTGGGTTAGGCGCTCCAAAGACTTCCTCCTGAAATGGAGCCCTGGGGCAGACCCAGGATCTGCTGGGGAGATATATGTCTTGGTTGGATTGATAACACCTTTGTGTGCTCCTGGAAGAGCTGGAGGGGTTGGCCTGGGAGAGGGAGGTTTGGGCGTCTCTGCTCAGTCTGGTGCCCCTGCCACCCAAACTCAGATAAGATAAAGGTTCCAAAAAGGTTCTGCACTGGGCCCACAGTTACACTGGATGTAGCTATGTATATGATGTCACCCAGTGATTTCTGAAACCAAGTTTTGAAGCCTTGAGATGAGCGTTTCCAACACAACCTTGGTTGCAAAAAGTTGCACATGTCAAAAAAAGGGTTAGGTCAAACTGTAAAACTGCACATTCATTAGCTACGGTCTTGTGATCTACAAGAAATCAGCCAATTAACATGCAGTTTCACACCACAGATAATGCTCCATTTTGAAACATAAACTGGATGTCTGACATCTTGCAAGTTTGTCTTCAAAAGAAAATTTGAACTTCAACAACTTTATGTTGCCACATAATGTGCCATCTCCTCTAACTGGATGGGAAAAAAACTCTAACTGAAGCTGCACATATTTGTTTTACACTGGATCAGCTAATGGGTCACATTTAACAACCAAACAGCTGTTTTTAGCTTTGGGTGAAATTCTAATTGTCTATTTTCTGAGTAACACTTTAATTCTCCCAAACTCTTCATTTCTTATGAGCATGTGCATAAAGCTACTGTATGCCACCCATCTAAAGCAAATGGGGAATCAATATAAATGACCACAGGGTGACAATAAATAAGCGTATACCTGCTCCTTGTTTGAACACATGCGTATTGAGTTTCAGATAACGCTATAGTTGTGTTTACAGCTGAACATTAAATCTAAAAGGAGGCCCTTGAACTTGATACAGTGATTTCAAATTCAGTAAAACCAGTAAGAATGAGATCATATGTAACTGTGTATTTATGGGAAGACTGCACTCAGTGTATGCTTGGATTGTGTACAACCATCCTTGATGCCATGACATCTGCAGAGGATGGTGGAGCCACATAGAGAAAGACAGAAAAAGACAACGATTAGGAAGCAGGAAGAATATAAAAAGCAAAGACTGTAGCGTGATGGAGTTAGGGAAATGAGTGGGAGAAGCAGGGGTCCCAGTCAGCCACAGAGAGTCCATGTTCAGTGGCGGGACCAGAGTTGGGGGAGGGTTGGGTGGAGATGTGTGAAGTTCCCATGCCCTGTAGTTCCCTGGGGAGTAGCGGTGGCAGATGTGACGTCTGGAGCCCGGCCTCCCTCCCTTCATCTGTGTCGCTCTTCCTCCCTAGCCTAGATGTTCTGGTTTCTCTGCTGCAAGTCTACTGAAGATAATCAAAATCTGTCACTCTGCCTTCGTTTACTATTTAATTTTTAAAAAGACTAGGCGAGAATTCTTTTTGTGCATTGTTACATGTCCAGTCAGAGATGTTGTGCCAAAGGAATGGACCACAAACGTCTTTTTAATGGTCTTACTGACTTAAATTTGTTATTTTTCAGAAGATGAAATACTTACATTATTATTTTTAAGCACTAAATTCCCAAGAAAGAGACTGGATTCCCATACAAAAGAAATGTTCCTTTTAATTTACAATTTAAGGGATTTAGGAAGTTAATATTTTCAATAAAGTTTGAATTAAGGGGACTGTTTTCATACTGGGATGTGGTACAGAGAGGACCCAAGTGCAAAGATGGAGCGAGTTGGAGTGCAGACAAAATGAAGCGGTTTGTTTAAGCTGATATTGATCCATAGATAAGAAAAGGAAACAAAAGGATAACTATGACAAAAGCAATACTTGGAGACCACTTGGAAGGAGCTTGGGACACACAGGCTGAGTACACAGAGAAGGCAGACACACATCACAACAACGAACAGACAAAAAGCGATGGTTTAACCCTTTACAGCCGATCGGAGCGGGCACGCTCTGTTTTGCGTAACTATTTTTAAATCCCAGTAGCTCTGCAACCACGTAAGCTAGCGCAATAATTTTTTTTGCATATGAAACTGGAGGAGTTGTACTTACATCTTATGCCATCAGCTTGTCCTAGGTCACAGTTTCCTTCCACATATAGCTTTGCAAAAACTGCATAAAAATCACTTGCAGCAACAAAAACATGATATTCCAGAAACACGCTTCGCCGATCCATCAGCTGTTTGTAACACTTCCTACGTCCATCAGCGCGAACTATCACATGACCGCATGACCTGCCCGAAACCGGAAGTGACGTCATTTTGCGGAAATGTAGTTTTTTACGATCGGGGCCTTATGAGCTTGTGTTTTACTTGTTATGTGTTTTAAAAAGTTATGTTTGACTTTATGACTTTCTGTGTCGTTTCTGGGATGCTTAAGACTCATATTGCACTGCTGGAAATAGTTTATTTTGATGCATATGCTGTTATTTTGCAAATTTGCACTATAATATTTATTTTCGTTTTTCCTGCAGTATATAAAAATTGGTGTATTTCAAAAATAAAACTATGAAGACACTCAAAATAAATTTCCTGTGGTGGGAAACTAGTTTGTGTAACTTTTTTGTATTTACAGTTTTGAGGGATAAGCCTCTTAAATTTCTCTAACTAGAAATATATGTTAAAAAAACAAAAACGATTTTCAATTTTTTTGTAGTTTATTGCACTTTTTTGCAATTTATGTAATTACTATGCACCTAATGCAGACATATTATTAAAGTTTGGGCTATAATGGTTGTATTGATGTATAGCAACTTGAAATGGTCCCAAAAATGGCTCCACAGCATGTAAAAATATAATATAAGCTCTGGCGAACTTGGTTCTATGGTAGGTCTTAAAGGGTTAAATACGCACAGATACAAAGGAAATCAGCGAGGAGTGGAAACAGAAAGGTAACACAGCTGAAACTAATCAGAGACAAGACAAATAAAACTAAATATAAAAGCACAAAAGACAAAAAGACATAAAGGCAAATAAAACAGGAACATGAAGACATCAAACAGGAGATGGAAATAAAAAACACAGGGGAGGCAGCCATAAACGGAAACTCCAGGAATAAAATATAAATTAAACTATAACCATGAACAGAAACTATAATGCAGATAACAGCAAAGTGAAAACGTAAGAAAACTGAGAGACTAAACTGGGAATATAATCATAACCAAAATAAACAATACATCAATACAATACAAATCTCAAAAAGGTTTTAAAACATCAAAAACACAAGAATCAGAAAATGAATGCGAAAACTCAAACTTCAGCAGAAAACCCAACAACTGTCATAATGTGTGGCTGCACTGAGAGGTTTGTTGGACAAGGACTGGGGGCAAAAATAGCTCATTGCTTGCAGTTTATGCATCAGAAACTGTGAAATAAATTTAAATTGTTTGCCCTAGTTTTAAGAGATACCTGCAGACTGCGACGTTAAGATAGCAAACACTGCAAACATTGGAGAGTCCAGTTGTTCTTTCTGTTGTATGCTCACCTTATTACTAAATTAGGCAGAGCACTCTGAATTGAATCAGGACATAAAGCACGGTCTTTATGTTGCTTTATTGAACACTGTCCATCTTACAACTAGCCGCTTAACGGGGCTTCCTTCCGACCACATCCGGTTCAAAGGTCATCACCTTAAGACATAGCCATATCAATACATGACATCCCCCTTTTCCTTAGACTCAAACTTTAGTTGTAATAACTTTGATGTCTTTTTTTTTTTTTTTTTCAACACTGAATATTCTTCTTGTCTTACTTTCTAACAAGTATATAATCTAACTGTCTCACCACACATGTACCTTTCTTTTTTCAATATATACATGTCAAAATACACATATGAACTTGAAACTTGCCAACTTTAAGTTACCTCTTCACCTTAACATATTATAGTTCATTTCACCACAAAATCACGAAACCTCTCGGGTATCTTTTTAGCCCTCTGTGATCTACTTGGTCTCTCTGGCCCCTGGGAGCCCTCTTGTGGTGTTGGAGTGAAGGTGTCAGTCTTTGTGGGTGTTTCACCTTCCTCCCTTTCAGGTATTGTGTCATAGTGTCCTTCTCTGGTCTCATTCGTCTCGTATTTCTTCACATGTGTGGTATTCCGGTGATAGCGAGCTCCTGTTGGTGATTCAATAATGACTTGGTTTCCAGTTCTGCTTACAACTTTGTGTGGTGTTGCGTTGAATGGTGTTGTAAACTTGTCCACTTTGTCTTGTTGAACCAGCACTGTGTCTCCCGAGTCAACTTTTGAATACTCAGCTCCCCTTCGTTCATCAGCATAAGTCTTTGATTTTCCCTTCTGTTCAGCGTCTCTGTCACGCACGTCCAACTCCGTTGTTTTTGCCTCACTGATGTTCGGTAACTTTCCTCTCATTTTGTGGTTGAACAGTAGTTCTGCCGGACTTTTACCCGTGGTTGGATGTTCAATGCTGCGATACACTGTTACATATTTTCTTAGCTCTCGCTTCCAGTCAAGTCCTTCGGCTTGTGCGATCCTGATTCTTTTCATCAATGATGCATTTTGCCGTTCCACTTCTCCATTTGCTTGAGCCCATTTTGGTGTAGTTCTTATATGTTTGATTCCATTAGTTTCACAATATTCTCTGAACAGCTCAGATTTGAACTGTGGGCCGTTATCAGATTTGATTGTAACTGGTAGCCCATGTCTGCTAAATATACAGTCAATAGAGTCGATGACTTTTTCAGCAGTTGTAGATGACATTACATCATACTCATAGTACCGACTGTAGTAATCTATCAGTACAAGTATTGAGTGGTTCGAAGGTAGTGGTCCCAGTAAGTCTACCGCCACATCTCGCCATGGTCCATCTGGTAAAAGTGTGTTTCTCAGTGGTTCAGGTGGATCTGGTCTGGCTACTATTTGACATCCGTGACAAGCTTTACAAAACTTTTCTGCAGCTTTGTCCATCCCTGGCCACCAAACTTTTGTTCTGAGATGCTGTTTGGTTCCAACAATTCCTAAATGTCCTTCATGAGCTAGTGACAGTGCTTGAGCTCTGAGGTTTTCTGGCAATACAATGCGAGTTCCCCGCAAAACTATGTAGCCGATGACACACAGTTCATTTGCAATGGGTGCATATGTTTTGCATTTTTCAAAGTGTCCGTTTTCAATAGCTCTTCGCACTTCTGTTAATTCTGAGTCTGTAGCAGAGGCTTCTTCAACCTCTCTTGACGTGAGTGCTTTTGGAGTAGCATTAACTGCAACAAATCTCACGTATTCTTCAGATTCATGCTTATGTATCTCTTTTGACGTGGTGTCAGCCAGCAGTCTTGACAGTGAATCCGCAATGTTTTGCTTTCCCGCAATGTGCACTACTTTAAAGTCATATGGTTGCAGTCTGAGAACCCATCTTTCTATGCGTGCACAAGGTTTAGATTTCTGGCTGTATATGACCTCTAATGGCTTGTGGTCTGTGATGAGGTCAAACTTCCTGCCATACACATATGGATGTAGTCTCTCACATGCCCATACCAGTGCTAGGGCTTCTCTTTCTGTTTGAGAATATCTTCGCTCACAGTCTGTTAAACTCCGACTTACGTAGCACACTGGTACCTCTTCTCCGTTCTGTATTTGTATTAGCACTGCGCCCAAGCCTACAGGGCTTGCATCTGCTATGACTCTGGTTGGGGCTTCTTTGTCAAAATAGGCTAGGGTACCTGCTCTGGCTAACTCAGTCTTTAGTCTTTCAAATGCTTGCTTTTGTTCTGGCCCGAATGTAAACATAGTTTCTTTTCGAGTTAAACGTCTTAGCGGTTCAGAGAGTGTAGCAAACTGTGGTATGAACCTGCTACTGAAGCCTACCAGTCCAAGAAAGCTTCTCACCTCAGTAGCATTCTTCGGTTCTCGGGCTTCCACCACAGCTCTCACTCTTTCTTCAGTCGGGCCGATGCCTTTCTGTGTCAGCAGTATTCCCATGAACACGAGTCTGTTCATGGTGAACTGACACTTCTCTGAGTTTAGTGTCAGGCCACAGTCAGAGAGTCTCTTCATCACAGCATGCAGGCGCTTATCATGTGTTTCTTGGTCTGGCGCGTGTATGATTACGTCATCTGAAATGTTCTCAACTCCTTCAATGCCAGCTAGTGCATTGGCAATCTCATGCTGATATTGCTCACTAGCTGATGAGACTCCAAATATTAGCCTTTTGTACCGGTATACTCCGTTGTGCACTGCAAATGTAGTTATCTCTCTTGACTCCGGGGTAAGCTCTAGTTGATGGTATCCCCACTTGAGATCGAGTTTGGTGAAGATTGCAGAGCCGTTTAGTCCTTGCAAGATTTCATCCACAGTGGGTATGGGGTATCTTTCCCTGATTATTGCCTCATTTGCTTTTCTCATGTCTAAGCACATTCTGATATCTTTGTCACATTTCTTTGGGAGTACCACTACAGGATTTACCCAAGGTGTAGGTCCTTCTACACGTTCTATAATGTCCATGTCAATTAGTTCATTGATCTTTTTCTCCACTGCATCCCTCAAATGATAAGGTATGCGCCTCAGTGGCTGTGCTACTGGTTTCACATTTGGATCAATGTACAGGCTGATCTGTTTGGTGTTTAGTTTTCCTACTCCTTTGAACACTTTTGGATACTTTTCTTTAAGAGTGTGCTTTAAATCTGTGACAGCCGCCACATTTTCACCTATTTTCAACACTCCTAACTTTATGGCAGTCTTTTTCCCCAGGAGTGGTTCACCATTACCTCTAATCACAATAAATTCAGCCTCTTCAGTCCTGTCACCAATCTTGATTTCACATCTGAATGCACCTTTAACCGTGAGTGCCTGTGCTGAGGAATATGCATATAAATTCCTCTGCTCTTTGGGTACATATGAGTGACATTTTATCTTTTCAGCTTTTAGCTTTTCCCATATGTTTTCTCCCATCACATTACTTGTAGCTCCAGAGTCAACTAACATTTTCAACTCTATTCCCCCAACAGAAAAGGTAAGTTTCTCAGGTATATTATCATCATTTACAGTAAATGCATAATCATCTTGTTCAACAGCATTCACATTTTGTTTCTTTTGTCTTTTTGTACGACACATTTTTGAAAAGTGGTCCTTACCATTACACTTGTGACATGTTTGTCCTCGTGCTGGGCATTTGGGATCTTTGCCCATGTGGTCAGTATAACCACACCTGTAACACTGTCTTTCTGTTTTATTATCATCTTTCATTTTTCCTTTTGGTCTGTTGTTCTTCTCTTTCTTTGCTGTAAAAATCCGGCTGACCGTGTCCTCTCCTTTCTTTTCCCCGGTGACGCTCATCGCCGCCATCTGCTCCTCCACACGTTCACAGTGTGAAGCCACCTCTAACGTGCGATTTAGAGTTAAGCCTGGACCCTCCTCAAGCAGCTTTCTCCGTACATATTCAGAAGTGCATTTACTCAGGATAGCGTCCCGTATCTGGTTATCATTGTCAGCTTGAAAGTCACAGTCTTTTGCAGCTCGCCTCAAACGTGTACAAAATTGTTGCACAGTCTCACCTGGTGTTTGGGACAATTTGTGGAAAGTTTGGCGTGCGTATGCTGCATTTACTTGAGGAACAAAGTAAGTGTTGAGCGCAGTCACCGCAGCGCTGTAATCCTTTGCCTCTCCCGTCTGTGGTAGAGTGGAGAAGACGTCCTGCACGTCCTGTCCGGCCATGTGCAGTAGAAGAGCGCGTCTCCGCTGTCTGATCGCGTCTGTAGCATCATCCGTCAAAATAAGACCTTTCCCATCAGCAAACAACTCGAAGGATGTTAACCAGCGCGTCCATCTCGGTCCGAGCGTAGCTGGATCCGTGTAGCAGGCGAACGGTTGAATACCCGACTTTTCCATGTTAGCCCACAAGTTGTTTTTTTTCGCTAACACCGTGCCGCCGCTGGGTCTACTTCTCACAAAAACAAATCCAGGTCCGTGTCGTCCTCGTCGCCATTGTTGTATGCTCACCTTATTACTAAATTAGGCAGAGCACTCTGAATTGAATCAGGACATAAAGCACGGTCTTTATGTTGCTTTATTGAACACTGTCCATCTTACAACTAGCCGCTTAACGGGGCTTCCTTCCGACCACATCCGGTTCAAAGGTCATCACCTTAAGACATAGCCATATCAATACATGACACTTTCTTGTCATTTTTTGGCGGTTATTGTGTGCAACTAGCATTTTCGGTTTGTGTCTTTTTCTGGGTTTTCCCAACTTGCATCACATTTCTGTAAATGCTGACCAAATTAAATTAGAGGAGGATTTAAAAGAGAAGTGAAAGTGATTTTGTTATAAAGCCATAAAATCGCATTATAAAGAAAGTCAAGCTAGATGGATGGGTCAACAAAATTTGGCTCATTAACTCCTAAACAGACATCAGGTAAGCAACAGGCAGCAGAGTTTTAAAGCTGTGCTCTGAGTAGCTCTGAGGCATTTGGATCAAATTTGACTAACTTTGTTTGAAAGCATCATGCCTCACAGTTCAAATTGTGTAAAACATTTAAAAACGTCCGCACCAAAAGAGCAAAAGTTCCTTATCTTGTTCGTAGGTACTTGTTCAATCACTGTTGTTTTGGACATAAGCATTAAAAAAGGTTCTAATTATTGTTTTTTGTAAAAGAGGTGATGGATGTTAAGGGTTTTTCCCAGTGAACAAAGATAGCCAGTGAAGACAAACTGAGATGTCAAAACAGGAAGTAACTAAATAGAGACTCATCACTTATCATTGTACATACAGTTTTTATAACTGTAAGTTCTGTGTCAAAGGTCTTCTAATCTTAGTAACGTAGTTCTTCTAATTCATACTACAGTACCAATACAACCTACTACCCAAAATGCAATTTATCATTAATCTAAAATGAATGTCAGCTTAAATTTTAAAGTAGAAATCCCTGCATACATGCTCCACTGAATTGTAGCACAGAGATTGTGGTTTCACTGTTTGTTAAATCATGTGTCTGAGAAAAACAGAAAAAATGTCTGAGGCTTTGCAGTGAAGTGAACAGTGTTATGAACCACAGCCACAAGGAGACCAATAAGAAGAGAGATTTATGGGTAAAAAGAAGGCCAAGCTTAAGTTTGAAAGGAATTGCAAAGGCTCCAAGGCAGAGACCTGAAGAGGAGATACAGCAGAAAAGAATGAAAAGATCAGTTTCTCCAAGAGTCTGTCAGCATGAGACAGCTGTGAGGAGAGGCCTTTACCTCACTAATGCACTGTATTACAGCAGGCCTCTTGGAAAAAGCCCTGTGCTCTGTGCGGCTTGATGAAAAAGATCCGGATTGGATGCCTCCTTTCTCTGAACAGATTAGGACCCTGTGAGTAGTCACACATCTGTAGCCACCACGTTGCTCTTTGAAGTCCCGCGAGTGGCTGTCGACGCCCATCAAACATGGCAGCAGGAGCACGACCTCTGACGCCTCACTGAGGGACCAAATCTCTGGGTTTGAATACCAGCAGGCAGCTCTCTTTGAGGCTTCTGAAAATAAACATGTTTTAAGACCCTGAGTGATAAGAGAGCGCTCGCTTTGGGCCAGTTTTGCAATGGGAATTAGAAAGAAAAGGAGCAGAGATGATGGAGGCATAACAAATTAAGCGGAGACTTCCTGGATGGTTGGAAAACAAATGCCGGGCCATTCAAGATGAGAGTTTCGGGAATAACAAACAGGATATGACCTCAGATCCTCTGTGAAAGAACGGACACGTTCATGTCCTGAGGGAAACCATCCTTCTAGGACATGAACGTACCGAATGGTGTTTTTTATAATCAAACAGAAACATATCCAACGTTTTTCACACTAATTGATGAGATTTGCACAATAGTGTGATGAAATGTTACAACATAATACAGTTACAGATCAAGGAGCTCATAGACTTGAGCTGGTGGCTCATTGTTTACCAGCCTTTGCTTCACCTCATCAGATAATCTTCATTAGGTTCAAAAGGATCAGTTAAGCTCAAGGGAAGTCCTAGAAGTGCTCACAGTGAAGTTGCCTGATATATATATATTTTTTAAATATCTTGATATCTGATTACATTTATACCTCTTACTGATTGTCAACTGATGGTTAAAATAACTGAAACAAAGCAACTAAGATGACCTTTAATGGAGATCGTTCTGCCAAAGGATTTCTGTAAATACCAAAATTACAATCACAGAAGTTTATTGAGTAATACTGCAAGAAGATGAGTTCATTTTCTTCTGGAGTCAGACCACACATAAAGACATGATAAATGCCATTGCCCCATTGACCATTGACCAATTAATGATGAACTGTGAGAATATTAATTGTAGGGGCAGAACTGAGAGGAGAAAGTGGGGCTGGACAACCTTGACATTATTTGATTCTTAACAGACTTGCGATATTAAGTGTAAGCTAGTATCATTTGGCCAAAAAGGTCAATTCATGTTACCGCCACTAATTACTGCCATTTGCCTGTCTGGCAGATAATCAGTATCACACAGCTGCACAGTCGAGCTATGAGCAGCTGTACAAGGAACTGATCTTTGTATTACTTTTGATATGAATTTACACAAACACACAAATTAAACTTTAACAGCTATGGAGGAAATAAAATGTTGCTGATTATTTTTAGATAATACACATGTTCTCTGTACTACACATTCCTCATGTATCCCCCCCCCCCCAAATGTTCTTTATTCAACTGTGCACCACACAGGGAGAGCTCTTCCCTATTGATCCTTGGGGAAATCCCATCTGTGTGGCACCTGTTACATTTTTCAGAGAGGAGGATGTCCTCTCATCTACTAGCCCCTCACCAGCACATACAATACAGCCAACCCTATACTCCTCCGAAACACAACACATGGATATACAGTGTTAAATATAGGTCTCTCAACATTTGTCCCCGAGGAGCACCAATCTGATACCATTGTCTCTGGGTACATTACACCCCACACTCACACAAAGCTGAATCTATGAGCTCAGCTGGAGGACAAGGTAAAGAGCTAGACAAAGGGCAGTTTATACACCACAGTGCCTTCCTCTCTCCCTATCTGCCTACAGGGCAGAGCTTTCCTGGCACCTGAAGATACCAGAGGAAAGGAGAAAAATCCCGGCGGGGTCTCTGATCTGTTATCAACCAAAGGTCAGAGTTGACTCACGAGTCAGGTTTTGTTTCAAGCTTCATGAAAGAGATCTGGGCAGAGTGCTGTGCAGCATTGTGCAAAGCCAGTAATGGTGCCACTGCCCCCTCCTGGCCAAGTCAATATTGACTAAGAAGAGGCAGTTTGACTTCTTGATGCAGTGCCTGCTGTGTCTGGAGATGCAGAGGTGGTAGCTTTACGGAAGTTAAAGTTATGACACAGCAAAGATCAGGTATTTTGAGTAGAAGTACAGTATATGACAAAATTAAAGGCACTTTCTGCCATGGATGATTTTATACTAATGGATCAGTGTATAAGTAGAATTATAAATAGAATCAGTGTATAATAGAAGTAGACAACTGTCACAGCTCTCATAGCTGTCAAGCTGCACAAGCCAAAAAAGAGAAAAGCTCCTTTCTGTTGAAAACTAAGAGCTCATTTTAAGATGTTATGAAAATTGTTCCACCACTGACAAAAGAGTGACCGTAAAGTCACTGACATTTTCCTTTTCAGGTCAAAGAAAGTTACAGAGACTGTTTTCACACCCTGGGCATGTGCGAGATAATCTTTCCAGTCTCTGTTTTATTTTTTGTGTGAAGCTGTCGGGCTGTCGGGCTGGCGGGCAGCGACGAGGTGCATCCTGAACACGTTAGTTTACGCCCAGACTGCAGCTGTGTCAACAGCATTGCCCACGCAAGATAGTGATAATCTGTCAGTGTATGACTGAGGGCACAGATAAGATGCATAATAAGTTTGCAAACTCTCTTAGACTTTAAAATGTAGAGTTTGACATTTGTGACATTAAAAAAGTGTTAATCTTGATCTTGATCTTTCTCCCACACACTTATGATGACGAATTATACCATCATCATTTACAGCAAAATAAATTCCTATCACCACCAGAAGGTTTGGTATGTTCCACTTATCCAGACTTAAGTAGAGCTCTGAATACATTACTGTAAGTGGCATCTCTCTCTGAATCACCATATGGAACTGATCTGCTGGTTATATTAAAGGGCCTGGGCTCAGGTCAAAGGTTGCTGCAGGTCATTAGGGCCCCATGAGTATCTTCACACCACAACTGCCTGAAGCCAAATCAGCTGCATCTGCCATACAACATGGATGCTGATTTACTGGTTAAAGAGGAGCTTTCTGCATAGAAAACAAAAGCCTGGCCAAAGTCAAAGGTCTGCTTTGTGTTATTAGAGGTCATATGAGGTCATTGAAAGTCTTACAGGGAACACTAAAGCACACTTAACCCTTAACTGGAGTTCACTGCTGTGGAAAACTTGCAGTGAATTGGAATTTCATTTGGTTTTTTTTATTCCAATGACTGAAACATTTTCTCAACAAATGAACTTGAGTGCTGATGTAAAAAGTGTTTACCTCATCAAAGGTCGTAAAGGGCAGAGGTTAATCAGATGAGGGAGTCTCTCAGCTCATAATGAGGCCCTCATTTAAACAAAATAAACATGCAGGTTGAGGTCAAAAGTAAAACATAATGGACACATAAAGAGCTGATATGGCAAAACCTGAATTTCTATTTACACAAATGGTGTTCCTTGTAGAGACAAACCCACGAAGAATGATCACCTCACTCAGTTTGCCCAGCATTTTATAGCATCTGTTTTGTATGGGTCACAAAATAGCCACCACAGACACAGAGTATATGTGGTGAATGATGTTAAGCAGAAAAAGAAACAGATAGTAGCTGATGACATGAATGAAGGTATAAATAGTGCTGAACTTGGATTCAAATTTATTTAATATTAAATAAATGTAACCATTCATAAGGTAAAAACACAGTAAATATTTGAAAACTATCTAATGGGAAGCAAGTTAATTTGCCTTTATATGGCCTTCATAAAAAAATCATTTATGATGATTAAAAAATAACTCAAAAACAAAACAAACACAAACACATAAGAAACCTCAAGCTTATTAAATAACTTTCTCTTGAAGTTTTAACTAACTTGTGGCTCCATTAAAAGGTCAGAGGTCAGAGTTCAATGTTTGACCCAAATACTGCTAACCAGTGCAGCAGGGTGTGTGTGTGTGTGTGTGTGTGTGTGTGTGTGTGTGTGTGTGTGTGTGTGTGTGTGTGTGTGTGTGTGGAGGGATGTAGTATATGCATTAGAACACAATAGTGCATTAGAACACAATGGTCTCAGCTCTCTCTCCCATTACTGCCACATCCACTCTCCATTCACCACTTCCTGGGCATCTGGTTTTACAACAGACTGGAGCGCAGTGTTTGTTTCTCTCCCAAGCCTTCCAACTGCAACAAACACACAGTCAAAGCTGACCTGGACAAATACTCAGAGGGAAACACACAGCGCCAGAGCCCACATTCCTGCTGCAGATCTGGGCCGTTATCAGCGATGCCTGGAAACAGAGGAGGGGAGGCCCAGGAAGTGAGGACAGCGTTGGCACCTTATATATATCTGAGCAAAGTCAGATCCAAGAGAAAGGCAAGAAAATATTCTGTTTCTTTAAAGAGGCTTTATTGTGATTATGCAGTCACACAACAACATTCTGTGCAGTAGTTCACAGCTTAAAACAGACAGTATTTAAAACACAAACACAATGAATAAATATACACAATAGGGAAATATTTAACAGCTGATTTAGTATTTTTGGTAATACTAAAGTTTCAGTTATATTTTCCCCCTGGTGATGCATGCCCAACCCGCAGGGGCTTGTACCCAACCAATGAGCAGGTGGTGGAGGAGGTTGAGGTCAGAATTCTGTTTTTCTTCATCTTTTTTTTCCTTTTTTTTTGTGGTCCTCGCTTTTGCACAAGTTGTAACAGGAAACATTCCTCCCCAAACACCTTTGAAATGTTTGAAAAAATCCTGCTTAGAAGGTGAAAAGCCAAATTTAACAAAAAACGAATGACAGATCCAGCTGTTGCAAGTTGCAAGGGACTATAAAAGTGTGCCGCAAGATGAATATTCTTATAATTATGATGTGATTGCAGAAGTCACTTGCAGATGTGTCTAAAATACATTTTTTACCATACTATAAGGAAACTATGTATCAAAGTCCTATGTATAAAAAGTATCTCTTTGATACATGTGGGAAATACAATGATTCTGTCCCCCAGCCTCCTCTTACAATGGCTAAACAAAGTTGTTGTTCTGTTTTGTTCAAATTGTGTTCATTTATTCCAATTTCAGAATCTTAAGCAGAGTCACAGCCAAACATAAATAACTGGTTAAATATGGCACAAAACTCCTGCCTTTCTATATGTCTCCATCTATGTTGGTGACATAAACACTCCATAGCGTGTTCATAGGGGAACTTTACAGATCACAGAAATCTTGGCCCTTTTACTGTCCATATAAACTATAGAGAAACACAGACCTCAAAGACATTCATAAGGAGTTAACAAAGAGTTCTCCCAACTCTTTTAACTGCTTCGTTGTAGAAAGTTAAACCATCCACTCAACTTTTGACTCTTTTCCAGAAGTTCCACTGTGCTGTTTTTACTTTCACTTATTCTTTTACATTAAACACATTAAAGTTTAAGTGCCGGCAAACTCTGATCCCTTCTGTATAACAGGTGGGCCCATGATCACACCTGCAGTAATATGCCTGAGGCCTGTAACCTGTGCCTGCTGTCTGTTAGCTGGAGATGCTATTATGCGTGATTAATGAACAGCATGTTTGTTGGCACATGTTCTCTCTCTCTCTCTCTCTCTCTCTCTCTCTCTCTCTCTCTGTGTGTGTGTGTGTGTGTGTGTGTGTGTGTGTGTGTGTGTGTGTGTGTGTGTGTTATAGCAGTTAGAGTTGTCACAGCTGTATACTGCCCTAAGGACAAAACCCCTGCACCTGCCTCTGTTTCTTATGGGCTAAACAAAAAGTGTGAGCAGGAGTAAATGGAGTTATTTGTACAGATGAGCTCAAGCTGTCAGGATGTCATGAGGCCATCATACATATGGAGGAAAAATTACACAGTACATCCTCCTCGGCCCTGCCCCCTGGCCCTTTTCTTTTTCTTGTCCTTCTCCTTCTTCACTTTATGCCATTATTCCAACTCCTCTCTTTTGCCAACCTGACCTCCACCTCCTGTCGACATTGTATAACCACACAAATAATAATGTTAATAATAAAGAAAGAAAAGAAAAAGACTAACCAGAGGAGCCTGTAGTATATAGCGCTCACCTTTGCAAAGTTAATGTACAACAGACCGTGATTCTACTTGATAAAATTGTGACACAGTACAGGTTAAACAAATACAAATAAAATAAATACAAAAACACTAAACATTGTTCTCAGAATATATCTAATGGGGTCATTTAGGAGAAGACCTGGAAGAGCTGATGGAGAAGATGTGAAGTGCACCTTGCATGTTGGGGCAAAACATCACCTCAGGAAAAGTTTCAAACTCTGACTCGCTGTTCACTTCATATTCTCAAGACAAGCTAAAGTTTTATATTAACATCAATTCAGCATGATTTTTTTTTTTTTTAAATATATGACTCACAAAAACAGCAAGAAAAAGTATGAAAAAAGCAGAGGGGCCTTGAGCTAAATCGTAAAATACTCACAAAATCAATGCTAACATGAACATGTAACAGTGACTGCCACTCTTTAATGTTTTAACATACTAACATTTACTAATTAATACCACTAAAACCACAAAAGTAAGAAAAATCTAGGTGTCTTCATCTATGTTATTTGGGTTTTATTCCCTCCAAATCCAGGTTGAGTTTCCAGGTGCCGGTGAGTGGAGTTTAAGATTCCTGATCTTTACCTGTCACATCTTTTACTTGTGAATCTCATCTTTTGCTTTTACTTAAGGACCAGCTCCAACGTTTGATCTCCAATAGATTCTCTGCCTCCTTATAGTGGTAATCAGGCTCCTCTATGATTCTCCTGTTGTTTTAAGTTTTTTTGTTTCAGAGAGTTCCCTGTGTGGGGAACTCTCATTCCTGTCCCTGTTGAGCTGGTCTGTACCTTCTTGAATTCTTTCTCAAAAAACTGACAGCTCACCTGCCTGTTGACTTCCCCACTGTGGCAAACAGACCAGTGGCCCACTTCAAGTATGTTTCCCAGAATGATCAAGTAAGCAATCTCATATACAGGGAGTGCAGAATTATTAGGCAAGTTGTATTTTTGAGGAATAATTTTATCATTGAACAACAACCATGTTCTCAATGAACCCAAAAAACTCATTAATATCAAAGCTGAATGTTTTTGGAAGTAGTTTTTAGTTTGTTTTCAGTTTTAGCTATTTTAGGGGGATATCTGTGTGTGCAGGTGACTATTACTGTGCATAATTATTAGGCAACTTAACAAAAAACAAATATATACCCATTTCAATTATTTATTTTTACCAGTGAAACCAATATAACATCTCCGCATTCACAAATATACATTTCTGACATTCAAAAACAAAACAAAAACAAATCAGCGACCAATATAGCCACCTTTCTTTGCAAGGACACTCAAAAGCCTGCCATCCATGGATTCTGTCAGTGTTTGGATCTGTTCACCATCAACATTGCGTGCAGCAGCAACCACAGCCTCCCAGACACTGTTCAGAGAGGTGTACTGTTTTCCCTCCTTGTAAATCTCACATTTGATGATGGACCACAGGTTCTCAATGGGGTTCAGATCAGGTGAACAAGGAGGCCATGTCATTAGTTTGGACGCGTGTGATGGAGCATTGTCCTGCATGAAAATCATGTTTTTCTTGAAGGATGCAGACTTCTTCCTGTACCACTGCTTGAAGAAGGTGTCTTCCAGAAACTGGCAGTAGGACTGGGAGTTGAGCTTGACTCCATCCTCAACCCGAAAAGGCCCCACAAGCTCATCTTTGATGATACCAGCCCAAACCAGTACTCCACCTCCACCTTGCTGGCATCTGAGTCGGACTGGAGCTCTCTGCCCTTTACCAATCCAGCCACGGGCCCATCCATCTGGCCCACCAAGTTTCACTCTCATTTCATCAGTCCATAAAACCTTAGAAAAACCAGTCTTGAGATATTTCTTGGCCCAGTCTTGACGTTTCAGCTTGTGTGTCTTGTTCAGTGGTGGTCGTCTTTCAGCCTTTCTTACCTTGGCCATGTCTCTGAGTATTGCACACCTTGTGCTTTTGGGCACTCCAGTCATGTTGCAGCTCTGAAATATGGCCAAACTGGTGGCAAGTGGCATCTTGGCAGCTGCACGCTTGACTTTTCTCAGTTCATGGGCAGTTATTTTGCGCCTTGGTTTTTCCACACGCTTCTTGCGACCCTGTTGACTATTTTGAATGAAACGCTTGATTGTTCGATGATCACGCTTCATAAGCTTTGCAATTTTGAGACTGCTGCATCCCTCTGCAAGATATCTCACTATTTTTGACTTTTTTGAGCCTGTCAAGTCCTTCTTTTGACCCATTTTGCCAAAGGAAAGGAAGTTGCCTAATAATTATGCACACCTGATATAGGGTGTTGATGTCATTAGACCACACCCCTTCTCATTACAGAGATGCACATCACCTAATATGCTTAATTGGTAGTAGGCTTTCGAGCCTATACAGCTTGGAGTTAGACAACATGCATGAAGAGGATGATGTGGACAAAATACTCATTTGCCTAATAATTCTGCACTCCCTGTAACACTATCTGGAAAAATTCTGTGGAGCTGATGTCAGTGGGCTAACCAAGGCTAGCCTATCTCTCCCCTCTTCTCATGGTCTCCAGTCCTCTGAACTGTCCCCAGGAATTCCCACGACAGAGTTCACCTTCAGTGTCACCATTACTTAAGAAACCTTTTGAACTTGTCTGCACGAGTCCTGCTTTAGAGCACATTTATCATTTTGACAAATTTAGACATAACAATAGCACCAGATGAAGAATCTTATTTTTCTTATAATAGAATCTTATAATTTTATTTGAGATAAATGCTTGTATTATCATACTCACAATGATCTTCTAACCTTTGAGTATACTCAAAGTCTATAGCTTTAAAGAGGCCCTGATTCTAGTAAAAGTCTGTGTTTTCCTATAGATTCAAACTTCAGTACAGCTTGGATGAAACAGAACTCTTCTGCACAAAAAGATTAGATATACTAACAGCCTCATTAACTTTCTATGCTGGTAAAATGCTGCCTGTCCTGCTGATCCTTCTTACTTGGGTCCGTATAACCTTTAGCAGTTTTCACGTTATGGCTGTGCTTGACCCAGGACTCATACAACTCATACAACACGTGGTCAACTTCTCACAGTACATGAAGCCATTAGGAATTGATAGATGCCTTTAAATAAATAAATAAATAAAACATATACACATCTTCCACGAGAAAATAACTAAATACATTTTGGCCGATCCTCTGAAAACATAAAAGGTTAGAACCAAATTTTGGGATAATCCAAACTGGTGAAACTTTTCTTGAAGCCATATTGCTCCACAGGTTAGAAATATGTGTAAAATCAGGCCCGTGGCTCCTTGATGCTGACGTTGTCACTGTACATGAAAACAACTTTCCTTGAGGATTTAGCTAGTTTCTTTTACACAACTACAAAGAGCCCTCATCTGTTTTGCATCATCAAAAATTAACTCCATTCTTTAAAATAACAAAATGCCATGGGTGCATTGTTGGAGAAATCATTTGGATTTTTTTTCATCTCAGGATTTGCTATGCAGAGTGATTTTCTGGGTCTCCACAGGCTTTAATCAGAGAGTAAAAAATGGAAACCTGCCAAACAAGGGGCTCTGATTTTGAGAATGCCGCCTCAGGTTAAGAGGCAACGAACTATACAAGGCTTTGATCTGAGTTCATACCTAGGCAGAATAACGATGATACCTCTGACCAGAGCTATTGACGTCTGCGGAGTGTTAGCATGCTGCAGAGGGGAATTTGTAGCCACACAGGCCCCTTTAATGAGTTTTATTTGTTTTGTTTTATCCCCCTCCACCTCCTATCACCTCAGCACACAGAGTAATGATGAGGGAGGGGTAATACTAGTTAGGAATCAGCCCTCTCCACACCTTCACGGGGCTAATTATCTGACCCTCTTGAGGATCATCTCCTAGCTAAAGGAAGTGAGATTTCTCCTTTTCTCTTGACACATAAGTCCACATTAACCCCCTTTGTTAGAGTAAATTGGAATACTGCATGTTTGTCTCCATGCATATTGTTAGTGTGGAGGGGGCAAATAGTGCCTGGCATTTTCATGATAACTATTCGCATCCACGGGAGTCATAGCATGATATTTTGCTGTACAAACAAAAAGGTAAGATCTCAACAAATGAAACTATTATGAGCAATGTTGCATTTGTTTTACTTATTATTAATTATATTTCCTAATTTTGTGGAATAGGTATAGTTTTCATAGATTATTTCGCTCTTGAAAATAACTTTTTGTAACCCTGCGATAACTTAGAGAAGTAAATTCAGATAACAGAAAGATACCCTGGGTATGTTGAACTCTATTTGTAGCTCAGGGTCTGGAGAGATTTGAATAGAAAACAGTTTGCCCATTTGGACCAGCAGGACAAACTGTAATGGTCCCTGTTTTTTGGACCCTTGGTTACAATCATATGACCCCCCTATTAGCAACTGCTTTGGTGACGGAAAAACACCTGCAGGAAGAAACAGCAGAACCAGGCCATATTTAAAAATGAATCCAAGGCAAAAGTATTATAATTTATTATTAATTCTAATGGCTAGCAGAGGGAAATGTCTCTTGTTGTCTCTTGTTAAAGCCTTGACTCCGCTGAACTATGATCACAGTAAAAGCTTTTCTCATGAGTTCACAGTCTCAGTTGATAGGTTTGACTTTTTATTTAATTTATATGATGTTATTTTTGTAAATTATGGTTTTCATTTGAGTCACAAAGGAGGATAAAGTGGAGCATGCTTTTAAGTCACTATCATATGAATATGCAGTGTTCTCCATTTTTCAGCCAGATCCACCCATTGTTTATCATGTTTCAAAATTTCTAACATGATGACTGTGAAAATGTCCAATTTGAGGAGTTAACAGAGGACCTCAATAAAAAGTAGAGGATGTTTTGGTGGCTATGTCTTTACACATTTACACAGCATTGCTCTCCATGCACTTTACAGAGAGGATTACTGTATTATTATTTCTGCATTGATCAGGCCATGCTAAAGGCTATCACTGATATCTAACATGGATAATATGAGTATGACTCTTTCCAGGTTTTGTGGGCAGAAGTTAGAGTATTTAGAGCTCTTTCAGGTATTCTTTTGTAAGAAACTTTATCTTTACTTAAGTTTTTTTGTCATTGCATTTAGTCATACAATCGTAATAATATTATGTTTCACATGCTTTTGTTTATTTTCGTGTTACGTACACAATACATTTGTGTATTTCTAAGGTGAAACTAGCTTTCCATAGCACGAAGTATATGTAAAACTCCTGTAACTTTTTTGTTAATGCTGCACAAAAGTAAAAACCTCGACTCCGAGTGTCTCCAGGGTTCAGCATGAAACGTTAATCCATCTGTCTCACTTCACAGTAATTTTCACATTCTCAGAAGTCATAATTACTGACACGGATGTTGCCTAGAAAGTGTGTCCTTTAACAGTATCGGTCACAGCACTTCCTCCACACAATACGCTTCCTATCTCGCTGTCAGACGGCAGGTCCCAGTCCATCCTTTCCTCATTAAGCATATGTCTCATTTTCCATTTCAGACAAGAGATAGCATAGAAGTGCTCACAAAAGCACTATTTTCAGGCCCTCGTCTGAAAGTCTAATGAGAGCAGATCAAATATAACTGACACCGAAGGGAGACAAAGGGAGACGTAGCCCTGGGTGAGAGATGAGGCGAAGCAGAACAATGGACCAGAATGTGCTGTCGCTGCGGCGGTACGGAGCAGGACGAGAGAATGCAGATGATTCTGTAATGAGGGATTAAGTGGTGGATTATGGGTCTTTATTAAGATGTTTCTGATCCTCATTAGGCTGAATCTTGTATCAGGGCTTCGATTCCCTGCTTGCTCACTGGATTGGCTGTTCTCTGGAGGAAGAGTGGAAAGGAAAGAAAGAAGAGTGAGAAAGAATGATAGAAAGACATGCACTGCTAATATGCTCCTCGGAGGAATGGGAACTAAAAAAATTACGAGACAGGCAGTGAATTGTGCATATTTCTTTTGTCGTTATTGTTGAGACTTTTATATCACTAATTTAAACGAGGACCCACGCAGGACAATTAACGAAAACAAACCAAAATCTAAATTTTAGTATGTCATCCTCATACAACAGACATTACTTCTCATCACTTTCACAGGATTAAGAGTCTACAGCCATACTGACGGCTCTTTGTGGCTGTCTTTAAGCACCGTAGTAGTTTGAGTTCTGTAATGGTAGACGTACACGTTTTTTAACAGAGGCTATAATAGGGCATCATGGAGGGTGACATTTTTTCTGTAGTATGCAGGTTATGTGCACATTACATCAATATTAAAACAGTCAAAAATTGTTTTCTCTCTCGTCTAAATTAAAACAGTGTCAGAGTTAAAAGTGAAAACTGCTCCGTGAACAGAACCATGAATTAAAAAAAAAGGTGACTTTAAGTCAAACAATAATTTAAGAATCACTTAAAGGGACAGGCTAACTTGTTTTCCAGCTCCATGTTATATTAGGCCTTGGTGCCCCCCTTAGTTTATTCAGTATTCGAATAAACAAGACATCCCTTCATACTGATATCACAAGAGCAGAAATAAACTGTGTTATTTAGAGCTGCCTGAAGCCTGAGCGTTTGGCTCATAAAGATTTCTTCAACATCCTGGCCTCATTATTTGAAGGTTTGACCATATTTAATAGGAGCATCCACCATTGTAACAGAATACACTCACCAGCTACTTTGATCAGCTGTTTGTTAACACAAACATCTAATTAGCTAGACACATTTAGGCATCTAGAGTTAAAATGACCAAGCAACAGATTTAAGTGACTATGAAAGTGGTGTAGCTTGGCAAAAAAGCGCTTACCAGGAGGTGGCTGGAGAAAGAGCCCCCAACAAAGAAAGATTGGATAGGAATAATGGAGGAAATATATAGAATGGAAAAATTTACTTTTTTTTTAACCTCAAAATGGACCAATTTCATAAAAACTGGAGGAAGTGGGAGAGATTTGTTGAAGGTGGTAACGTGGGATGAGATATTCACACAACTACTGGAAGAAGGAAGGTCTGCTAAGGACGTGGTCACGTTTTTTTTTTAGTTTTTTTTTTTTAAGGTAGTTTATAAAAGAGACTGGAAATACCCTTCCGAATATGATCAGGGATGGACTGTAAAGTGCTGAGTGGACAGTAGTAAAAACCTAACGACATGGGACCTGTAAAGAGGTGGAGGGGAGCTCCCCCAGACCGAGCAGATCTGCGGGTTTCACTGTGCCATTATGTCATCGGTAGTGCGTAGTATCTTTGTTTGTTTGGTTGTTATTTTTTTGTTGTTGTTTTTTTTTGGGGGGGGGGGGTGTTTGGGTTTTTTTTTTTTGTTTGTGTGTATTGCTAAATTAAAGTACCTTTTTATAAAAGAAAAAAAAAAGAAAGTGGTGTAGCTGTTGGTGCCAAATGGTCTTGATAGTTGAGAAACTCGTGATCTACTGGGACCACGAAATACAGACTAGACTGCTTTACAACCACAATATGCAGAAGAGCATCTCTGAATGTGCTACACATCAAACTTTGAAGCAGATGGGCCACAGCAAAACTTGACAACAGAAAATTGGGAAAATGTTGCATGGACCTGATGAATCTTGGTGTCTTGTAATTAATTTCTTTGTACTGAAATGATAGAATCAACTGCTGTTAGGCCATGTGAAAATTCAGAAAACATGCACGCCATCACCAAATGTCATGGTTGTTGAGATATATCAATATGTCAGAACAACAAATAGAGAATAAAAACAGACCATGTGCATATTGTTATTATGTAGCTGCTGTATATACACTGTGCTTTCAGGGTGCTTACCTGTATGCCTGCTCTATTCTTTTGCTCTAATGAGAACAGGACTGAGGGAAACAGTCTTGCAGAAACAAACCTAGGTGGTCCAACAATAACATTTGGATCTAATAACAACTCACGCTGAAACCTAACTGGTACAATGTAAATATAATCAGAGAATTTCAGCTATGCAAGTATTTACATGCCATTGTCCAAGTTTACTATAGAAGACTCTAGACACAACTGTTTTAGTTCTACTCAGAGTGAGACTAAACTTCCTTTATTTCAACAATTGCAACTATTGTTTTATAAACAACAAAGCTGCAGATCAGCATCATGTATTATGATTTCTCTGCTATTAAACAAAATGCTTTACAGATAGTTACAGGCCCAGAAATTTACAGTGACTCTAAATGAAGGCCTCCTTCTTACAGCATGCTCAGAAACACTTACTGCTCTTTACAAGCATAAGTACTCAGTGTGTGTTTTGGTTCTGTGGAAAGATAGTCTTCACAAAGGGTGAAGTCTACAAATACTGTAAAAAACTAAAGTATCCTTCTAGAAGAAATCAAAAATGTCATACCAGTAACCTATAAGCCTGTAAGTTAAATCTGTATTCTTTCTAATGGCCAGCAGAGGGCAACTCTTCTGGTTACAAAGAAGACTGTTTACAACCAGAGAAAATGAATGTTCTTACCCTCAATAAACACTTTTCTAAAGTGCTCATGCTCTCAGTCTCTAGCTTGAAGCCTTAATGAATAGAATATGATGTTCATTTTTTTTTTTTTATTTGAGTCCCAGTTAGAGTAGAGGGGTCAAAAAAGCAAACTATGCTTTGGGTCTCTGTTGTATCAAACTGAAATGTCTCAGGGTTTCTCTTATTTAGCCCCCCTGGTGAAAAGGCTAGGCTCAAGACCAGAATATAACTAAACAATAAATGTCTACTTCCATCTTTAATATACAGTCTATGTTTTGGTTTTTTTGGGGTTTGTTTTGCCTTTTAATTTTTAATTTTTTTTTTTTGATAGATGCAGTGAAGAGTGACAGGAAAGCAGAGGGAGAGAGAGGGGAAGACATGTGGCAATGGTCATATTTGAACCTGGGCCTGCCGATTTCAGCCATTTGGCTCATCCCAGTGAGCTAAATTTGGGCCCCACAGTCTATGGCTTTTAATGTAAAAAGATATGAAAAGAAGGTTATAAGAGGTTCACTGTGACAGTGAAGTTGTGGTACATATAAGTGAACATTTTGTGCTAAAAGGTTGCACAAATTTCACTTGTAGTTGATTTTTGAAAGAATGTGGTTTGAAAATAAGAATAAAAAGCAAATGACTTGCTTCTTCTGAATTACTGAAACGTTAGAATTTCTGAATGAACGTAAGTACTCAAAATCTACTCAAAATAATCCATGACTTAAACACACCAGTAGTTCAGTTCATGACAGCTTTATTTAGTGCAAAGACAGCCTAGTAGCAGGAGTCAGTGATGCGCCTCATGCTCATGAACCTCATGCCGCTGAATCCCATGTTCATGAAGCTCCTGTACTCTCCAGGCCTCATGTACATCATTCTGCCTCTGTAGTGGGGCTGCTCGTACATCAGCCAGTGGCCATCCATCACATTGCAGGACATGCAGTTGGACATGCGGTAACGGTCCATGATGTTATCACAGTCGTCCATCAGCTCATACATCTGACCACCAAAGTTCTCTCTCTCGTAGATCCTCATCCTGTAGGATCCCCT
This sequence comes from Rhamphochromis longiceps, assembly GCF_057381845.1. Taxonomy (NCBI): domain Eukaryota; kingdom Metazoa; phylum Chordata; class Actinopteri; order Cichliformes; family Cichlidae; genus Rhamphochromis; species Rhamphochromis longiceps. The sequence goes on along the minus strand of NC_140568.1, from coordinate 37,783,564 downwards.
GTACTGTGAGGCAGAAGACAAATGGATTTAACTCAGAGTATTTTAATGATGTCATCCAGGGTAAATGACGACTGGCGTAAAATCTTACCATGGGGATCATACGGCAGGACCTGATGCAGTCGTTCATCCCCATCATGCTCATGTAGTCAGAATATTCACCCCTCCTCAGGAAGTACTGGTTGCCCATGTAGTTGGTGCGGTCGTACACCATGAAGCAGCCTCTCTCAACCCTGCAGGAGTGGCACCTGCTCAGGTAGGAGGACATGTCAGGGCAGTCGTTCATGACCTCATAGGAACGACCCAGGAAGTTCCTGTCCTCGTAGAAGATGATCTGAGGAGAGAGAGGAAACGAGCACATGTGAGGCATTTAATTTTTGAAGCTGAAAGAATTGGTGAGTTCAACAGTAGTGCTGTTAAGTAGAAAGTTCAGGTGCAGCTTTAAACTTCTAATGAGGAATAAATCAATTTAGACATTTATACCTTTCTGTTAACTCTTAATGTGTCAGCTCCATGTCTGAATGAGCGATCTATGATTTTTCTATAAAGGTAACTAATCTAGTTTTATCAGGTCAGACCCAGCAGCAGTATAAATCATTTATACAAGACGTGCACACATTTGAATCCACAGAGTCAGATGGGCACTCAAAGCACAGCAAAGTTCTCTTACTGAGCTGTTCAGCTCATGAGAGAAGCTCTTAACAGAAGCTAATATGTACATAGTGACATTTTATCTCGCAAAGTCTGTTTCTATTTTGTTGGCTTAGAATTTTAGAGCTTTTTTACTAGAAGAAATATCTGCAAGCTGTAGTTACTGAACCAAACAAGCACAGGCTCTGGCTGGAAAGCAAAAATAGGACTCAGAGATGCTTTAAAGCGGAGGAAAATTATACGATACACCATTCGTGCCACACCTCATGATTGGTTGCTGTTACAAATATAAATATTATATTTTTATAAACACACGTTTAAGACCTTAAAGGCAATTCTCTTACCCTGCTCATCATGTTCATTCCAGTGGTAGTCATATTGCTGATTATTGGGCTGCTGGCTGAGCTGCTGGTTGAGCTGCTGGTTGCCGCTGATGTTTCTGCTCTTGCACCAAACTGTATCCTACCTGGTTTAACCCTTTCCTTTTATACTAGACCCGACCGCACCAGCCCATTGTCCAAACCTCCTGAGTCAGCAGCTGTGTCATAGACATGCACTGAATATGGAGGGTTTTGTCCACATTTCCAGGGGCCAGCGAGCTTAGAAAATCCATTCAGCTGCGGTTCTCGTACATCACAGGGTCAGGGAATGGGTGAAAGGGTTAACAATCGGAGGTCACACCTTGACATTGTTTATTCAGTGTGACTTACACTGTTTTGTCAGCAGCAGCGTTTTTCTGCCGTTTCTTTGTGCTATTTGTAAAGTGACTGACTTTAACGTGTTGTAGTGAATGGAAAAGCTTTTGTCTTTTCATGAAAACACCCAGACAAGCATTTTTTTTTCAATCAACTGAGCTAAACTAATGACGGCAAAATAAGTTACTTAAAGAACAGAGGATCTTGGATATTAGCAATGTAGTGCACAATAATATTGAGCGATTGAGTAAATAAAAGTCAGAAGTTTAAGTTCAGAGTCCATAAACGTAATTCTTTATCATCTGACTAAGGCCAAATAACTAGTAAATGTATCTGACTGGATTATAATTTAAAGCATTATAATTTATAGCCCCATAGTATGTTTCTTTAAAAAAATCTTTGTAAGCTGACTAATACTTTTAAATACATCATTCAAATATATACTGGAGATATATATATATATATATATATACTGGATATATATATATATATATATATATATATATATATATATATATATATATATATATATATATATATATAAAAACACCCAGCACGCCCCTGCGGGCGGTTTATCCTTCAAGCTCGGGTCCTCTACCAGAGGCCTGGGAGCTTGAGGGTCCTGCGCAGTATCTTAGCTGTTCCCAGGACTGCGCTCTTCTGGACAGAGATCTCCGATGTTGTTCCTGGGATCTGCTGGAGCCACTCGCCTAGCTTGGGAGTCACCGCACCTAGTGCTCCGATTACCACGGGGACCACCGTTACCTTCACCCTCCACATCCTCTCGAGCTCTTCTCTGAGCCCTTGGTATATATATCTATATATATCTATATATATCTATCTATATATATATCCAGTATATATATATATATATATATATATATATATATATATATATATATATATATATATATATATATATATATATATATATATATATATATATATATATATATGATCTAAGCTTTGATCTGAGCAGATCAAAGCTTAGGTCATCTTTAGGTCTACTCGCTGAGAACAAAGGCTATGCTCTTGATTGTGATGTGAGGCAAAGTGGACAAATTGTAAGAGAATTAGAAATTAAATTGTAGCTGCAAATATCTACTCAATCGTATTACACTACACTGATTAAAATAGGCATGTTTTATGACATTTTGATGAGGGGTGGGCATGTTACTTGTGCTTCCTGACCTTTGTTCTCTGTCATTTTTATAAAACACCCATGAGTCTTTTGATGTCAATTATATAACATTTTTTTCTTGGCATTTTAAATGATATATTTAGAGAGCCAAAGCAAAAAAAGTGGTGCTCAAAAGAGGAAGGGAGTAGGAGCGCAGGATGGACTTTGGATTTGAGCAGTGTTGTCAATAACTTTGGTGATGTTCTGAGAGGTGAGTTGCCTTGTCTTTTTGTTTTTTAAGTATTACTAATACTTATCTTTTGAAAATGTGCACTCACAGTGTTACAGAGTTCTTATGCCAGCACATTGAGCTACAGTGTAAATTTAGTAAAAATTAGCCTCTTAGTAGGCTAATTTAGGTCAGATGTCTGTTGCCTGGAGTCCTCTCTCCTCGTATAAGAAGAAGCTCCCTGGAAATTATTCGAAGATGTGTAAGCTGCAGAAATGAGAAAGCAGGTGGTTATCCTAGTAGTTGACGCACAGGTATGGAAGTAATACCCCTTCTTAGCACACAGGGGCGCTGTGATACATGCTGAGTTCAGACTGCGACTCTCTTGGTAACAGAAATCTGTGTTGTCAAGCGTTGCTAAGGAAGTCACGGAGCTACTTTTAGTCAGTCTCCCTGACACCAACAGTGCACAAAAGGTAGCTTTACTTTCAGCCTGATAAAAGAGACATAAATTGTTAGTGCAAACGACAGAAACTACCAAAGTTATCCGTTTGTTAATGTGGTCACAGAAACGTACGCTTTAGGCAATAGTTAGCACAGCTTTAGCATTTTAGCTTTGTTAGCTGCAGCTGCAGGTTGTTATCCAGTGAAGAGAAAAGCTTAACAGATGACATTGTTGTGTATGTAAACGTGATTTAGATGATGGCTTAAGTAGAATTGTTAAAGTAGACTTTAACGGGACTTTTCGTTCAGCATTAAAGTTGTTGAAACAAGCAGTAATTGCGTTAGCTCATGTGCTTTGTCTTTTTTAGCTACAGCTCTTGCTTTTAATTGCTTGAAATCAAAAATGTTTGTTGTTTCCACTGATTGGGTATTTGATGCAGTAACCCTCTGCCGTGGCTGATATCAGAACGTATATCAGACAGTAAAGTGATCGTTTGAAGGCCATGTCAGTAAAACAAACTCCGCCGTGTGTCTGAACAGGTCTTGTGCCACTTGAAAATGAGAGCGCTTCATCCACCTCACCACAGCTGGACTCAGACATGAGAAGAGGATGACTGAGGATGGAGAGGACGGCCCCCTCCATCACTCCTGTGAGGCTCCTGGTAAAGGAGACTCAATTGCCAATGACAGCAGCAAACTCAATACCTCCATAGTAGATGTAAAATCCACCAACGGGCACAAGGATGACCTTAGGCTTAGAAACACAGGGGAAGGGATCAGTCCGTATCAGCCCCGCCCCCCCTTGCTACCCAGACTGTCGAAGTCCAGCAAAAGCATTTCATTGGAGGAGACTGTGAGAACCAGGAGGCTGAGAAACAGCCAAGAGAGTCTGAGCGACCCAGCTGAGACCGGCTCCTCCACAGACTCGCTTAAAGAGGATGAAACTGTTGTAGCTCCAAGTGGGTTCGTTATCCAGGGTACAGCTGCAGTGAGGAATGAGCGGGATCCCAGTGCGAGACCCCATTCTGCTGTTCCAACTGGATCCCCAGCCTTCCGGGACAGAGGGAGTAGTCTTTCTGACTATGAAAGGAGACCCCGCAGCCAGCAGAGCGACCTTACAGTCCAGCAGTGGAGGGCCGCCAAGGTGCGCCTGTCTCCGGTGCAACCCACCGGACCACTGCCTGCTCTGGAGAAGAGCTTTGCGTCAGCCACTTTGAGGGCAGCTAATAGGATTGACAGGGATTGTTTGGATTATGCCATGCCGGCCAGAGAGAAGCTTGGAGAAAGGCTCCACAGGAACCTGAGCGACAGCCGGCTTTTGGAGAACATGGGGTCGGATAGTGCCTCTGTCAACTCCATGAGGTCCACCTACAGCGTACTCAGCCCCATCAGACCGCAGGATATGAGGAACAGGTAGGTTTAGCAGGTAATATAAAGATGCACCTGTAGTCATCATCCTTGTGCTGGATTTGAAGGCTCTATTGTAAGATGTCCTGTAGATTAAAGTAACTGCACTCAGCTTCCTGTTAAACTGTAGTTACTTACCAGTCTCTTTCAAGGGTATTAAGCTAGTGACACTTAAAAACAAAAGAAGTAAGATGGGGTGTGTTTTTGTTTTGTTTTTGTTTTTTTGTCTGGATGAGCCCTTTCTAAGCTCACCCACTTTATACTCATATTACCCTTCTATTTTTCCTTTATTACAGTACACTTTAGCTCCAAAACCCCCACGCTCCCCTGCAAGCTGTGTTAGATTTAATTCATCTTTCATCATTCATCTTTCATTCCTCTTTCCAAACTAAATTTGAAATGTTTACACGTTAGTCTGCGATACTTTGTGGTAAAGAAATCAACATCTGAGCTGCTTTAGCTAAAAATGCACAAATAAGAATAAACAGCCTCCATTACTGGAGCAAAGAAGAACATAGGTGTGAGGAGATTCAGCAGGGTTTTTGACAGGATGAGTGGTAAAATGGTTCTTAGTCCACTGCTTTAATACTTATAAAGATAAATTATTGACCTGACCTCAGAGATAGCAGCCTTACAGCTGTGATTAAACTCGATATATGTGCTGATTTTACTTTTCGTCATCCAGGAGTTTTATGGAGGGCAGCGTGCTGGGTAGTGGTGCCTTGCTTGGGGCTGAGGAGCTGGACCGCCTCTTCCCCGACAGGAGAGTTGGCATCTACATCGCCACTTGGAACATGCAAGGAGAGAAGGTGGGAGGATGTTGTGACCTGCAGCATCTCTCACAAAGGTTTTTCTGATGGAGAAACTGAATCATAACCAAATTCCTGCCATTTTCAGGGCCTTCCAGTCAACTTAGATGATCTCCTCCTTCCAACAGACTCTGAATTTGCACAAGACTTTTATGTTATTGGGGTCCAGGAGGGCTGTCCTGACAGGTGGATCATTTAATGTTTTAAATAAAAGCCGGTTATTATGATGAATTACTCCGTAATGGCTTTCATTTTCTGCTTACTAATATGTAACTTTGTTTGTGTGCAGGAGGGAGTGGGAGACCAGACTTCAGGAGAGTCTGGGACCTTACTATGTCATGTTATATGCAGCTTCACATGGTGTTTTATATCTCACTGTATTTGTCAGAAGAGACCTCATCTGGTTCTGCTCAGGTCTGTCCTACTCTACGTATTAGTTCAGGAGGGATGGTGATTATGAAATGATATTTCTAAATTGCTCATATTTCTGTGGTGACTTTTGTATTTAATAGCATGTTGTCTTAAAGACAGGGTTTCTGGAGGTATTAAATGATTCAAATTGATTTCTTGTTCCTCAAAACAGGCTTTAAAAGGTTTAAATAGTCTTTAATTCAGATAGGTCTTTTATACTGTTGAATTAATTTTCTTAACTAATCAATTATTTGAGCTTTAAAATCTGAAAAAAATAATCAAAGCTAAGCTGTGAATGTTTAGTTTTCTAGATTAAACCTTTCTATAATATACTTAAAATGCTGTTTACAAGTCGATATGAATATCAAAACACTTGAAAAGATCCTTTAGTTTCAACTTACAACTCTCGACTGATATCCTTGTTGCTTTGGATGAAATGCTCCACCTACTATAACTGGCCAGAGGATTGTGACAAGGATTTTGTTGTAGTGACATGTTGATTTGTGTGCACAGACATGAACCACCTGAAAAGCGCTATACAAATACACGCCATTTACCTTTCTTCTTCTTTATTTTTTTGCACAGAGGCGGAGCACGCCACAGTCACAACGAGGATCATCTCGCAGATCAAGACCAAAGGCGCAGTGGGGATTGCCTTCACCTTTTTTGGCACTTCTTTCCTTTTCGTTACTTCCCATTTTACCTGTTAGTAGCAGCTTTTCCAAGTCAGAGAAGCTTTTTTTTACACTGCACATTAGTGTATTGCATTTAAACCCTACAGCCGGCCAATGTTGCACATTTCTAATGTGTTTTTCTGTTTTTCTCCCAGCCGGTGATGCCAAAGTCTACGAGAGAATACTTGATTACAACAAGATTGTCGAGGCTCTAGCTCTTCCAAAAGGCCTTCCAGATACCAACCCGTACCGCTCCACACCATGTAAGACTCTCTGAAGCTACTTTGTGTGAATAATTTAAAATGTTAAAGCTATTTGGATGGTTTATGCATCAGAATACTTAATCTTTTAAAGATGTAACAGTATAAAAGTGGCATGCATTCATTCTGATAAGACAAATAATCTTAAAACATTGCATTCATTTTCTAATTGTCCTTCTTTTTCAATCAAATCACAACATGATTGATTGCAACAACTGTAATTAGATTAAACATTCCTAGACACCTAGGTTTAGGATTATTTGCAGGAGGAAGGAATAAGCGGTCTGGCTAATGTACAGGAAGGTTTTTCTCTATAAATATAACAATCTATTTTTGTATTTGTTTCCATGGCCATCTTTGTACCAGCAGTTACTGATGATCTATATGTGGTTAAAATCTTAGTGCTTATAACACTAATTGCCAGTATTCAGTGAAAATTGATGGAATATAATTTTTCACTGCAGCTGACGTCACTACAAGATTCGATCAGGTCTTCTGGTTTGGAGACTTTAACTTTCGGCTGGATAAAGACCGGAGTGAGGTGGAGGCCATCATAAGCTCCACAGTAGGTGGCGATATGAGCCCTCTGCTGGAGCACGATCAGCTCTCCAAGGAAATGAAGGAAGGTATGCACATAGGAAGCCAAAGCGTCAACATTTGCAAAAACTCAGAAAGTTGATTTTGTTCATCTGGACGTCGTGCTTTCAGTGGGAGAAACATTTTGTCACTTCAGACTGAAAAAGTGGCTTGGCTGAGTGATGAAAATGATTTTCCCACAGGAAATGCAACGACTGGATGAGCAGAACCAACTTTCTTGGATTTTCTTCCCTACATGATTTTTTATGCATCTAAACAGTTGCAAAAGTTTTTATAGAAATAGGTTGTTGTTTTCCATTGATTCTTATCCTGTGAGTTGTTTGTCCCTCCAGGGTCAATCTTTAAAGGTTTCCAAGAGGCATCAATACACTTCTTACCCACGTACAAATTTGACATTGGTCGCGATGTCTATGACACCACTTCTAAACAGAGAACACCTTCATACACAGTAAGTAGAACAAAGACGTGTCGCACATGACAAAAGATAAACGCCTTAAGTTTTTTAAAAACACTTTGTTATTTCTATTAAAGTGGCTCTCAAACACATAGAACCTCTCTGTGTTCACAGGACAGGATCCTATTCAGGAGCAGGCAGGCTAATGACATAAAAACACTCATGTATACCAGCTGCTCAAACATCAAGACCTCGGACCACCGGCCTGTCATTGGTGTCTTTCAGGTCAAACTCAGGCCAGGAAGAGACAAGTGAGTCCCACTAACATTCACACATACACCTTAGTGCTGTAGTCCTTTTCAATTAAATTTAATTTCACATAAAGTTGGAATTTAATAGCCTGAAAGAAGGCATAAGTAAAAGTTGCCTTTTACTATGACCTATTTGACTGAGAGCCTTCACTCTCAGCGGTGTCACGTTTGGGCCTAGCACTTGTTTCTAGAGAGTCACTGGTGTAGGCATGTGTGGAGACTTATTGAGATTAGGCGCTGGCACAGGGTCTAGGGAAAAGAGATAAGAGCTTTTTTTTGGTTCCCACTCCTGTTATCCCATTCAAGTTTTCAACAAGTAACACAATTTATGAAGTAATATGTTAGATCAGATTCAGATGGGTTTTTTAGTGACACCAAATCACAGTAGTAGTCAGTCTCAAGCTCTTTGTATTGTAAGGTTAAGAGCTCTGCATCAGTAGAAACCCAAGAATCTCCTTTGACTAAGCATTTAGAAAATAAAGGAAGAAAAAGTCATCCCCAAGCAGAAGCAGCCTTGAGAAGACAGAACAGAGTAGAATAGAGAGAGAATGAAACACAAACAGGATGAAACTACGTGCAGCAGTGACATATAAAGGGGGAGAGTAAGAGAGTCCCCCAGAGGCTCCAGGCTTTAGTGATGTAATAAACTGTGCTGTCGTGGATTTTCGTAGGTAGTGCAAAGGTTATCATTGTGAAAGAATCCTGACAATCTTTAGCTGTGGTCACAAAACAGTAGCTCTGTGTCATACAAATTTGATGGCCTACCCAGGTTTATTAAGTTCATGTTGCACTGTGTGGGTTGCAGTTAAATTAAAGTCCATCCATCCATCCATCTTCATCCGCTTTGTCCGGGGCCGGGTCGCGGGGGCAGCAGCCTAAGCAAAGGGTTAAATTAAAGTGTTGCTGAAATATTACAATGCAAAAATCCATGCCTTAAATGATGGTTCTTTTTCACTGGACTGCAATTGATCATTTGGTAAACGATCAGTTGTGCTTTATGCATTTTGACTTTCTAACACCTGTAATGTTGTATTTGCTTGTATTTTTGTCAGCATTCCTCTGTGTGCCGGACAGTTTGACCGAAGCTTGTACTTGGAAGGTATCAGGAGGAGGCGGATCACCAGAGAAATAAAGACAAAGGAGGCCATGAAGAACCAAAGCAGCACGATCTGCACCATCTCTTAAAACCCATTAAGGAACACTCTGGACCAGATCAGGCTGGATTGGATCAGACCTGTGCCAGAAACAGGAAGGCCAGAAAGGACAAAAAGGAAAAACCAAAGTTGTCTTAACTACACAAATCCCAGCTGTGGTCGAGGTAACTGAGGTGCAGCTGTGTCCCGAAGAAGCTGGCTAGACTCGAGGGCAGGGATCTCGAGGTCATGCAGATATCAGCATTCTGGCCTTTATTTATTCTGCCCCCTGTACTCAAACATAACTAGGGAAGGGGGGTCTCCCTTTGTGGCTTAAAGTTCAGTCACATGCTCCAGTGTGGACTGATAAGACCTTACAGACAGTAACAATACCTATTTTCTCTCTATTTTTTGTAGCCGTTTAAGAAGCATCATATACTATAATACTCTGTTTTTCTGAATGCTATACCAGTGTTCAAATGCCTTGTGATTTTTGTCATGAAGTAATGTACTAAACATAACTACAGCACACTTTTAGGTGTCCGTTTTGTGGGGGAGTTTTGAGGATCAGGTCAAATATAGACTCTGAAGAGCATGTTGCACCTTGTTAAGAGCTACTGTTAAATTCAGGGAAATTACAGTTATTTGATGCTTTTATTCAATATTTCTTAAAGGAACTCACTTGCTATAAAAAAAACGTTTGAGCATTTTAATGATATTACTACTATATTACTACCATTATTGCTACCTTTTGTGTGATTAGGCCAAGTGAACCTTTGCAACACTAAACGCAATGCCTTACCTCTCATCTTATTACTGTGTAAACTGTCCATGTACTGTATGTAGCAGCACATTAATCATCTGCATTCCCAGCATGAAGAGCATTCTGTTTTTAAAAAAAAAGTGCCTGTGGGTATTGTTTTTACATCATCGGGACCTCTTATCCATAACTGTATCTTTTTATGTCACCTGATGTAACATCCCATAATAAAGGTTTGAAAACACCTTTGTTTGTTGGATACATTTTGCCCATAACAGATGTATTTAAGTGTGGGGGAGCACAATGTGTTGCAATGTTATCAACTTAATATAGTAGTTATAATACTGTGTTAAATCTAAGGTGAAGCTGAGCACCAGCTTCCAGAGCTTAAAGATGAAGCCTGTGTGGGAATCCCCAAAACTGCAGTTTCTCCAATGGCCACTTGAGGGTGCTTCTTAAACTGAGTCAAAAATAGTTGTCCCTTTGTCACTAACAAAGGTTAAAGTTAGGGGCATGATGTACAGGCTTACAGCCTCTTGTCAACAATCACGTAGTAAAAAGAAAGTGTGAAATAACTCATGTTTTATAGTCTAGATTCTTCAAAATAGCTATTCTTTTCTTTGATTACTGCTCTGCACACTCTTGGCATTCTCTCGACGAGCTTCATGTGATAGTCAGCTGAAATGGTTTTCCACTTGTTGGCCCTTTTCCCGTCACTCTGCAGTCCATCAGATCCCAACCCATCTAGACTGGGTTTAGGTCAGGTGACTGTAAAGGCCAAGCCATTTGGTGCAGCACTCCATCACTTTCCTTCTTGGTCAAATAGCCCTTACGCAGCCCATAGGTGTGTTTGGGGTGACTGTCCTGTTGAAAAATAAATGATGGTCCAACTAAACGCAAACCTGAGATGGGATGGCATGTTGCTACAAAATGCTGTGGTAGCCAATCTGGTTCAACGTACCTTCAGCTTTGAAAAAATCCCCAACAGTGTACCAGCAAAGCACCTCCAATCCATCACACCTCCTCCACGCTTCACAGTGGGAACCATGCATGTAGAGACCATCTTTTGATCTTTTCTGTGTCGCAGAAAGACACAGCAGGTGTAACCAAAGATCTCAGATTTGGACTCGAGCAGTCTCCTCTGAACAGTTAATGTAGAGATGTGTCTTCCACTGACTCTGTGAGGCATTTATCTGGGCTCTAATTTGAGGTGCTGTTAACATGATTTTCTGAGGCTGGTGACGCAAATGAATTTATCCTCAGGAGCAGAGGTGACTCTTGGTCTTCCTTTCCTGGGGTGGTCCTCAAGAGTTTCATCGTAGCGCTTGGTTTTTGCGACTGCACTTGGGGACACATTCAAAGTTTTAGCAATTTTTCGTACTCACTGACCTTCAGTTCTTAAAGTAATGATGGACTGTTGTTTCTCTTTACTTAGCTGACTGGTTCTTGCCATATTATGAATTTTAAGTTGTCACAGCTGTTAGCTGTGTACAAACCTTACTTCTGCACAACACAACTGATGGTCCCAAACCCACTGAGAAGGCAAGAAATTACACAAATGAACCCTGACAAGGCACACCTGTGAAGTGAAAACTATTTCAGGTGACTACATCATGAAGCTTATTGAGAGAAGGCCAAGGTTTGCAGTGTTGTCAACAAAGAAAAGGGTGACTACTTTGAGGAATTAGGGTGACCAACCATCCTCCTTTTTTGCACTTGTTGACTTGTAAAAGCCTATATGATATTTTTTATTTTACCATTCATTAACGGCACAGAGAAGGCATTGTTTTCTTTAAACAAACAGTATTATTAAAGTTCTTCATGACTGGGCCAAGTGTCCACTTTTTGGGAAACCAAAATATGGTCACCCTACTAAAATATAAAACATATTTAGAGTTAATTATCTGCATTTCTTTGCTTCATAATTCCATATATTTTGTTTTATATATTTGATGTCTTCAATGTGTATCTACAATATAGAAAGTAGTAAGAACAAAAAAAAAACATTAAATGAGAGGTTGTGTTCAAAGTTTTGACTCTTAGATTGTGCGTTTCTGTGAGAATATCCATGAAACACAGACAAAAAAATAATCAAGTCAACATATGTAGACAATCACTGCAGGTCAAACACTCAGACTATAACCTGCTTTTTCTATTCTTTGCCCTTATGTGGTCGTCACACAGCTGTGGCTCTTCATAACCAATGTGATTTGCAAAGCATTCAGCGTAACAGTAAAAACAAACACCACACTTGTTTAACCATCTTTTTACTGTACAATACACGAATCACAATTTCAGTCTGGAGGACAAGCAGTCAAGTCAGTGACTGATCCAAAAATCTCCATTTTGTTTTTAATCATATATTATGTAACTTTCTGCTGTCTCTGTACCTATAAAAGGACATTATGAAGTCTTGTCGTATAAATAACAGTTTAATCCACTGACTCTGGAATAAAGAATTTTTAGAGAGCTGCGATCTGCAAAGAAAGTAATGGTGGAATAAAAAAAACGAAAGAGTTTTAGGGGCATCCAGAACACAGTCTACTCTGAGTGGCTCTGTGACACTGATGGGGTTTTTAAATGGGAACCTTACATGATAATTTTGTGTTTCTTTAAAAGCAAACTCCTGCAAACCTCCCATAAAAATAATGAATTATTGACTTCCTGGCAACAAAACAAAAATACAGTTGTATACAGACTAGGATTACTGTAGAGTACAATGTGTCATTTCTTTAAAATCACCCCTTCTCTCAGAGGTATTTGTCACCCTTCACAGTAAGCTGTGGTGATTTCCGTGTTCGGAGGGAAGACTAGTGTAATCTTCAAGTCCAGTTTATGTAAAGTGATGATGCGGGTCTATCTGAAGAGGCGGTATGTGCGGGGCAGACGTCCGTCCTTGCTGGACAAGGCGGCCTGGATGTGTTCGTACGAGGGCAGCTCCATGAGATCTCCAAGCGCTGCGACAGCTGGCTTACTGCGCAGCATCTTGGTGGTCACTCTTTTAATGTCACCAGGTGTCACGCTGCCTGAAAATTATTTGAATATTATCGTCACACAAATTTAGATGACTTGCAAAGAAAATAACACAAAAATCCTTCCAGTACTCACTTATTAGATGACAGAGCTCATGTGGCAGCTTTCTCTTTCCTGTGGAGAGAACCTGACGACCAACGTCTTCAAAAATAACCGGCCGTGATTCAAGGTTCATCATCAACATGGACTTAAGCTGAGTCTTTGCCCTCTCCAGCTCCATCTGGGCACATAAGGGAAATTTATTAAAAGAACTGTGTAATTTTTATTCTGCTAAATGATGATGACAAAGCTTGTGGCGATCATTACCTCTCCTGCACTGCCGCCCATCTGAATGAACTCTCTGGTGATTATTTCCATCATTTCTCTCACCTGGAAATGAATAAATGAAATAAGAAATAAGAAAAAGAACCACAAAAAACATGACAAACTATTCACTGGAGGTGAACTTTTCCCAAATATACACTCAGCTCCTTACAGGGAGAAAAAAGCAAGAGCACATTACCCATTCATCCTCTCTTTACTGGCTTCCTGCCACTTTTAGAATTTAGTTTTAGATTTTCACGGAGAAGCTGCATTCAGCTTTTATGCTCCTTATATCTGGAACAAACTCCCAGAAAGCCTCAGATCAGCTGAAACACTCAGTTTATTTAAATCCAGGTTGAAGACTCACCTGTTCTCAGCTGCATTTGAATAAAGCACCAAATCCACACTTTAAGCTTAAATTTCAAAACTTACATTTAACTACTGATTTTATCTACTGTTCTGATTTTATCTGTTTTGATTTTATATACTGTTGTTTGTTTGTTTGTTTGTTTGTTAATTAGTTAGTTAGTTTATTTGCTTGTTTTAATCAATTTTAAATCATGCTTTTTATTTGTTCTTGTTTCTAATGTCTCTGTAAAGCACTTTGAATCACCTTGTTGTTGAATTGTGCTATACAAATAAACTTGCCTTGCCTTGCCTTTATTGCTTGTTCTTAAGTCTTTGACCTTTGCCCCCTTTTTTATCTAAGCCTTTAAGCATCCACCCTCAAGTTAGGGCACTAAGGTTTTCTAATCAGAGGATTCTGGATGTTCCCAGGACAAGGTCAAAAACAGAGGGGATCGGGCCTTTCCAGTTGTAGGCCGTGTCCTGTGAAACCACCTACCCCAGAGCACCAGAGCTGCCAAAGCCTCATCAGAAAAAGTTTCAAAATTTAATTGAGAAATTTGTTACAGAATCCTAACAGATACTCTGCAGCTGTCCTGTATTGAGACTGTACCAACCTGTCTGGGGTCTGCACTAGCATGGATACACAGTAGGCCGCTGTCCTCGTAGCTATGATGGTAGGAGGTGGCGTTGTACATCCAATGATGTCTACAACAGATAACAAAAATTTAACAGTCGGTGACGACTAATTGGAATAGTTTTAGTACAATTTTCTTGTGAGACGCTCACCTGTTAAGGACGTTCAGGTACAGTCGGGTAAACATGCCTTTCCCGGGTCCTCCTGCAGAGAAGGAGCCGCCTCCACCCATCATCATGTTGAGCACAGCGAATGGGATAAAGTCATCCTCCTGTAAAGGGAACATTTTTACCCTTTAACATGTCTCAGGCCCCTGATTGGAGACTTTCCAAGACACTGCAAACACCCACCAGGTAGGAGCAGCTCTCCAGGCCGATCATGATGTGGGTAAGTTCTGGGATGGGGGTGGGGCCGAGGCTCACGTCTGACATATCCTTCTCCATCTAACAGAATAAAACACAATGTCCAACTTTTAAAGATCCGTTAAAAAGATCATTTGCTTTCTCCAGCAGAACGGAGGAATAATAACAAAAACAGGTATCTGCCAAACTTTGATTTTAAACAGAGCCTGGTTAATCACCTTGACGATGCCACCAGTGTACTGTGCTACAGAGAGGTCCACGTTGGGCGCTGAACTCGTTCCCCACACTGGTTTTACGTCCAGCAGGTATTTCCTGGCACTTTCGACCAGCTGCTCGTGCTCGATGCCCACTCCTGCCAGCACCATGCGCTCTGGACGGTAATAGTTACGCAGGTAACTGTGAAGCACATTCTTGTCAATCTTATCCACATTATCTGCAGGACAAAAACGAGGCAGTCCGACTGTGTTGCCTCGATACGCAGCCTGGAAACAAAACAACAAAGAAGGGTCACATATAGATTTAAAGATGAAAACAAACTAGGACTACTCGCCATTGAGTTTGACATTAATGAGGTCAGAATATCTAAAAGTAATCCCTCTAACCCAATCAGACTTCAAATTACTCCAAACACTCATTTTCATAATTTTTGCCACTCCTGACTCTGTATGATATCAACAAGAGCGAAGCTCCTTAATGTGATTAACCCTGACATACAGAAGCCTTTTTCACTCCTTGTTCAAATCTTCTGTTTGCACGAGGCCTCCAATAAGAAGAAATTTGGCTTAAAGGAAGGGTGGACTCAAAGAGGGAAGAAGCAAAACAGCTTGGTTCAGACTGTGAGTGAATGGAGAGGCTGCACAAAAGCTCAGCTAAGGCAAATGGATCATTTTGGACTGTGAATCATGCAAAGTTACTCTATCAGAGTAGAAATGAGCATTGAAATTTTGACAGTGGATTTTGGTTTCATTAGTAATTCACTGATTAATAATAAAATGGGATGAATGGCTGGATGGACTAGCTAAGGAATAATGAGGCATAACTCACAGCATGGATCATCTCAGTGAGTAATGGCTCAGGATCTGGCCTCATGTTGAGATCTTCTAACTCAAAGCGCACCGCCATTCTGGTCATCTCGAGCTCTTCATCTGCACACAAAGAAACAGTTTGTATTACCGGTGGAGACTCTTGGACCGTTTGTGAGGACTGACCCTAAATTATATGTCCTTACCCAGCAGGCGAGGCTGCAGAACAGCATCAGACAGAAGACTGACCACTGTGTCCAGACCTTTCACTTCAGCAGACACTGCATACATTGTGGTGTCTCTGCAAAGCAAAACAACCAATCAACACACCTCAAATCAGCTGTGTGTTGTTTGCGTTTATCATTACATCATTCCACACTGAGACGGGAACTGTGTTAAATACCTGGATGTCTGGCAGTCACAGATCCCCCCGTGTTTCTCTAACGTAAGAAGGATTTCATCTTTACTCCCATACTGTGCAGTGGACTAAAGACATAAATGTTGTTGTCAGGTTTATTGCTCGCACCTCCACCTTTTTGGTCTTTTTCATTGGATTTTATTTAATACTTACAGAAAATGCAAGTTTTTCTAAGAAGTGTGCAATCCCACTTGGATACTTTGCTTCATGTCTGGATCCCGAAT
Source organism: Rhamphochromis longiceps (assembly GCF_057381845.1). Lineage (NCBI taxonomy): Eukaryota > Metazoa > Chordata > Actinopteri > Cichliformes > Cichlidae > Rhamphochromis > Rhamphochromis longiceps. The sequence continues at coordinate 37,767,328 of NC_140568.1, read as the reverse complement.
TAACCAAAACTAACAAAAGGAAGAAAGAGAGAGAATCTCACTTTATCCAGTTCTTGCAGGTGACAAAGAACTGTGAATATATCAGCACATCAAAGACACAACTTACCTCCAACTGTGCAGAATTCACCAAACTTGTTTTGGGAAGCAACTTTGAGGCCATTTTCTAGAGTGGTAATCTTGGTCTCATATTTTTCCTGACCATCCACTGAAGCGAACACTGGTTTGGGGATCCCAGGCAACGGTGTAGAGAGGGAGATATTTGGGTATCCGCCACCACTGCTGTATTTCCGGTAAGCTGCTATCCCATACCTTGGATGACAATAAAACAACTGCTATAAAAAAAAAAAAAAAACCTCATCGACTTTTAAAAGCTGAATTTCAAAAGCCAACTTTTGAAAAAACTGCAGCTTATACAACATGACCAATAAATATTAACATTGCTGGGTTTAATTTTTGTACAACCTTTACATTGTACATAGCCCTTCTAGCCACAGCTACTTTAAAGACCTCACCAATTGGTCTTCTGACAAACAATGTGCCAATACAAAAATAAAAACAAACAGTACAACAAACAGCAATGAAAGAAGAAGAAGAAGAAAGTGTACTTTATTGGTCCCCGTGGGGAAAAAGAATAAAAAAGGAAAAGAAAATCCAGCTTGCATGTTTTCCATACTCTTCAGAGGGAAACAGCCATTTTGCAAAGACATACTATTGTCTGCAGACTTTTTGGTCAGTAGGTGGTGATTTCATTACTGCTGATCTCTAGTCTGGACCAGGTTAGCTTTGCAGCATATTTTACCCAGTAAGAAAATGAAAATCGAATTACTTGATGAATTGTTGCAGCCCTAAATTCTAACAGCTGTAATCCTTTCAGTTTATGCATTTAACCCCCTCAAATATTACAATTTACACCAATTAAGTGAACACACAGGGAAAACTTTCGGTTAACTTAGCCAGCTGAAAACAAGCTTGACATGACTGCTTATCATGATTGCCAGTGTTAGGGTAAATGAATCCAGATAACATCACTTGAGTATACTGAAGTGGCTTCGTAGTACAGAGCCCTGGCCATGGTTAAGCTCCTCTCTAGCTGTGAGAAAACTCTGTTCTGATTGGCTGTCCATCATAAAAAGAACAGTGTGGGTTTTGTGTTTACAGCCACGCAACAGGGGATCAGCATATTCACTGACATCATATAGCACCAAAAGTACGTAAAAACTCTCTGAAAATGACTATTTTCGCCTTTTGACTCAAACAGATTAGGTGCACATAGATACTATTATCGACTTCATTGTCCAAACGTGTTTGGAGCTTAAAAGTTTAACATTCCTCTTATAGCACTTCTATAATATCAGAATCTCAGCCACACAGTGATAAATTCAAAGTCAGCACGTATAATCCTCCACCATCCTCAGGCAAACGCACATTATTAAGTCCAGCAATCTATTCTCTTTTACCCAAATATGTCTCTTCGTATTCAAATTCTCAACAAAAACAGCCTAACTAGCACGTCTATTTAAAATATATTAAAACAAAGTAGAACAATTCTTTATCTCGGACATTACAGAAAGCCGCTAAAATAATGCCAAAGCTTAAGCGAGAGGAGCATTTTTAGCTTCATTAACGGGTTATGATGTAACTTAGCATCATGCTAGCTGCTAATTAACGGTGACGAGGACGTAGAGAATTTCTAAACCCGCAGGGATGAGCGGAGACGTCAGGTGGGAGACAGTGGGTGTATCGGTGCTGCTGCAGTCTGTTCGCGTTAAACTCCACATTAGCGACACTGTAAGAGCGTTTATTTAAAACGTGTTACCTCTGAACCCGACTCCAGGTTCTGCACCTCGACATGTGAGTCGCCATCCTGGATCCTCTGTGACGGAGATCAACCCGGATGACGACGAAAGCTACTCGAAGCACTTCCGCTTTCAACCAGCTGACGGTTGTTGAACATGCACCCCAGGGGCCAAAACCACACGATGTTACTGAATAATAAGAACATCACAGTGAAGTCATTAATAATTATTTAATAATCAGTTATAATTGTTAAATAAAAAACACTGCAATTTCAGCTAAGGGGGACAAACACATGTTTTAGGTTATTGCCATCCAAGTACATGACCCGTCCATTACCTCCTCAGTGTGGTGAAGTCACCCTGCAACCTTAACAGAAAAACAGCCCCGAAGCGTCATGTTTCCACCTCTGTGCTTGAGTGTGGGAATGGTGTGCTTTGGAAAATATTAAGCATTTCTCTTCCTCCAAACACGACAGGTCAAGCTGATGCCAGATAGTTTCATTTGACTACAGAACTTTCTTCCATGCTTTCTCTAAATCCTTTAGGTGTTCATTAAGTGTTTGTTGGGAAACTTAAGATTACCCTGTATATGTCCCTTCTTGGGCAGGTAGACCTTTGGTTGATATTCTGTTTTTCTCCATTAAAATGAAACAACCATAAAAATTACACTTAAAAATTCAACAAACTCAAATCAACATTGAGCAGAAATCCATTTTGAAAATTTATAGCACACCCCTGATCTAGAAGATTGACAGTACCTGTCTGGGGAGATAGTAACCCAGATTATTTTTTCTCTATGTACATTTTATAGATGTTCTGTAAATGCATCACACACAGGCAGTCATAAAGCAGAGTTTTGAAAACAGAACAGCTCCAAGTGTCGGCCGCCTCACAGGGCAGTCACAGCTGGCAGATCTGGGGTTGCAGCTTTCTCAAGAATTATCCATCCATCCATCCATCCATCCATCCATCCATCCATCCATCCATCCATCCATCCATCCATCCATCCATCCATTTTATGACAGCCTATCCATTGTCTTCCACTGGGTAGCAGCCAGAGGATGCACCACCCACCTCCTCCAGCTTGTCCAGGGGAACACCATGGTGTTCCCAGGCCAGCCAGGAGATATAGTCTGTGTGCCCTCGGCCTATCCCGATGGGACATGCTAAGAACACCTCAACTAGAGGTGTCCAAGAGGCATCCTAGTCAGAAGCCTGAAACACCTCAACTGGCTCCTATCGATGTGGAGGAATAGTGGCTCTACTCTGAGCCCCGTCTGGCTGGCCGAACTCACCTTATCTCTAAAGGAGAGAGTCCAGCCACACATCAGTGGCACGAGAAAGCTCATTTTGCTGCTCGTATCTGCGATCTCGTTCTTTCGGTCACTACACAAAGCTTGATTGACCATTTGATTTACCATCAAATGGTAAATCGAGAGCTTCACTTTTACGCTCAGCCCTCTCTTTTCCATGATGGGCTGGTACAGCGTCCGCATCATTGCAGCTGCAGCACAAGCCGTCAGTTAATTTCACACTCCACTCTCCCCTCACTTGTGAACAAAACCCCGAGATACTTAAACTCCTCCATTTGGGGCAATAACTCAAACCTTTTTCAGCTGAGGACCATGGCATCAGACTCAAAGGTTCTGATTCTCATTCCCGCAGCTTCACGCTCAGCTGTGAACCACTCCAGTGCAAGCTGGAGGCCACAACCTGATGAAGCCAACAGAACCACATCAGGTGAGAAAAGCAGAGACGAGATTCGGAGACCACCCAAGTGGAAGCCTTCCGCCACTTGGTTACGTCTAAAAATTCTGCCCATAAAAATTAGAAACACAATTGGTGACAAAGGGCAGCCCTGGCAGAGTCCAACACCCACCAGGAACACGTCCAACTTATTGCCACTGCCTGGGCAGTGTTCCGCTTGGCCTGTTGGTATATATCGGCTGCCTGCGAAGTTCTGCAGGCTAACCAAGCCCAATAGGACTCATTCTTCAGCCTGATGGTTCCCTTTACCTCTGGTGTCCACCATCTGGTTTGGGGGTTACCCCCAGGACAGGCATCAACCACCTTGTGGCCACAGCTCAGTGCAGCGTACCTAAATAGCATAAGTAAATAAAAAGTATTTTATTTATTTACAGGAAACCAAAAGCAACAAATACATAAATAAATAATCATTTGAGAACCAGTTTAGTTTTAGGCAAGCAAAGTAATGAAGAATTGTGAAAGAATTGTCTTTTTGGGGTGAAGGGACAAGTTAAAATTACATTTATGTTAGGGTAAGATAAAGGGTTGGGCACTTAGCTGTAAAAGTTACAAATATAGCTAATGAGAACCCACAAATCTCACAAAGATAGCCAAATAAAGGAAGACACATTTAAAAGACCCCAAGAATACACTTGCCAAGTTTAAAGTGGATGGGACGAACTGTCATATAGACACAGAGATTTGTCTGACTATTAGTAGGTTTAAGGAGATAACTACTTACTGACTTAATTTCTTCAGTGCACTGCTCAAATTCACAGGTGCTTTTTGTTTTTTTGTTTTTTTGTTTGTTTGGTTTTTTTGCTTTAGGATGAAGGTTTATTAACTCCAAACCAGCTCTATCCGTGTCTGTAATTTGGGCTCTAAGATCCAAAACAGAACAATTGATCCATTTGAGTGGGTAAGCGGGCCAAGAGCATTTAACTACCCATCAGTGAATCAATTCTGACACAGAAACAAGTCAGCTCCTCAATAACATTAACACTTCCACCTGACTTTAAAGCACTCTGCAGCTGAAGAGAGATTCAGCAGGACTGTGACCAGCAACAGCACATTTATTATTTGCCACAATGTTCTCCATTATGCATGTCACCGCAGTGCTTTGGATAATTTCTCTGTTTTCACACTCCGGCTCAGCTTACGAGCTCCAGGATACCATCCACACTCTGAAAGAAGAAAACCTCCACCTGCAGCACCAACTGGAGAACCTCACCAGGGCTCTCAGGGATTTGAAACATCTTCTGATTGAGCACTCCAAAGGTAAAAACAGAGCTTTCTTGTTACAAGTGGATAGAGTTTCAAAAATACAAAGTCTTAATAGATACTTTTATCAAATTTGAATATAGCTACTGGTGGGGAGCATGACCCTGAATATCTGCACGCCTGGAAGGAGTGGTCCCAACATGGTGAGCTCTCCAATTCTGGTTTTCAGAGCAGACTTTGTTGTAGCACTTAGTTGTCTCTATCCCAACAAAAAAACTCTGTACTGTGTCCTTTAGGGATAAGTGCTGAGACCCACCAAATGCTGGAGCAGGCCCTGTGTTTAAACGAGCTCCACGATGCAGCGGATCACATCTTCATCACTCCGGTTTTCCTCCTCCTCTCACCTGTTATGTTTCTGGCACTGCTGTCATGACTTTGACCAACAACCCAACAAACATATTAAACTTTCACACAGATATGACACCTTATAATAAGAAAATTTTCCTACATTGAAGTTCAGGATCAAAAATCAGATTGACTTTTAGATCTAAAATTGGACATAAATGAAATAAAGGTAGCCCTTGAGGATATATATGAATGCCTTGTACTAAGATGAATGGACAAATAACCATCTTATTCAACAACCTACACACATCTGCAGATTTACTCAGCTCAGGCTTTAACGACCAAAACAAAAGTCAAATGATGAAAAAAGGGATACCATGGTAACACAGTTAAAGCAGCATAAAAATGATAAGATAAATTTTGATAGATCTAATTTTAGATCTATCTACTGGGTCACACCCCTTTTGGCCTTAGATAAATCTAAAGATTTTAGTTTTAAGGTCATATTTCATCCTCCTGTATTTTTATATAGAAGCAGAGAAAGGGTACTGCACAGGTTGTATTTATTTATTGGTATATTTATTGTGTTTACAAACAGAAAATTACTTAAGAATGATGTGGAAATTTGTTTGGATAACATTTTAGACTAGATACAATCCCCTGCAATGAGTGGTATTTATTTTCTTGCAAATCTAATTGTCATTTGTTTGTGCTATTGTGCCCTTTTGTGTTTTGCAAAACAGTAACTTATGCACTGAAACAATATGGTTTATTATGCAGGTAATATGTGTTGTGAAATGTAATGTGATGTTCTATAGTTGTACTAAATGTAAAAAATACATTAAAAAAATATTAGAATTAATATGTATACAATACAAATTCTATATCTTGTTTGTGCAGACATGCAGTTTGGAAAGAAGAAATCCATCATCCTTCAGTCCTAAGGAAATACAATATATACAATACTTAAGTCAATAGCTCATGTATCAATATGTCATCACTTCAACTGTTATCAACATTTTTGCTCAGTGTTGAGCAAAGTCAGAGTGTCTTTTAGAATCTACATTAAACACAGTTCTGCCACAGTGGGAAAACTGGGACTATGAGAGTCTTTGGTGGATTTATGTGTTTGATGTTGTCCTGAATCCAACAGTGTTACATTTCACCCGCTAGGTCTGCTTTGTCTGCTTAATTAAAATGACCCCTCCTGCATAGATTATAAATCGGTGCATTTGTACTTTCATTTCCATTTGATTATGCTGAATGGATTGCCAATTTACATTTGCAAGGACTTCATCTGGACCCAGTATTTGGCTGTAGACATGTCCTTGTGAATAAATGAGACAGAAGCCACCATATGGACAGTTTCTGTGTTGTTCTCCTTTTTTAATATAAAATATTGGTCACTTTGTGGATTAGGCAACATTAATAGTCTAAAGCTATGTTAGCAACTCTTAAGACATAAGTATCCTTTCAGGCTACTTATTCTTTTAAGTTTGAAGTTTAGCTGTTCACCACCTTAGTTTGGCCTGTTAGCATGCTAATTAGCACCAAATTTAAAGCTAAGGGTGATGAAAATGCATTTCCTGACGTATACCACTAAAAACATCAGGCAAATTCAAGGGATTACACACATAGTTAGGACTCAATTCCTTCCAGCTCCAAAATTTGTCTTTAAATCTTGAGTCCATCAAACAATCTGAGCATGTCTCACCAAATGGCAGAACTAATCATTTTAAAGCCATTTTTTGCATATAATATATGGTTGACTAAAATCAAAGGGAATTATTTCCTAAGTACTCAGATCCTCTACATAGGTTGATTGCATTCTGTTGCAACAGCCATTATCATTCCCATTAACCTACATTTAAGAGGGAGCAGTTCAACCACCTCTTGCATGTTAAACGAGCTAAATAGTGCTCTTTATTAAGTGTTGCTGTGACGTCAGCTTAGACAACATTGTGCCAGCAATGCTCAAAACTCAGACAGCAGCAAGCTGATTTCAGCAGGTATCTGAGAAGTGATTTACACATTTACAAAACAAGTGAAAGGCCCCTAGTTAATCTAAGGAGGAGATTAGGTACTGCGGAGTCCCGCTGAAGTAGCTTTAGTGAATCATTGACCTCTTTCTGCATCCCTCCTGGTATTTGGTGTGGATGGTAGCCACATGTGAAGCAAGGTGTTCATTCATTAGAATCAGTCGCTGTATTATACAGACACTGGTATAAGAAGTCAAACCTTTATAGTTGCAACTGATGTTTTATCACTTCAATTCTCTTTGAAGTGTTTTGAAGACAAAGTTGGAGAAGTGAGGTTGAAATGGTTTAGAGGAGGAGGAATAGTAGATATATTGGACAAATGATGTGAATTATGGAGCTACCAGGCAGGAAGAAAATTTAATGGATGGAGAGAAGGAGAACATGCAGAGGGTTGGTGTGAGCAAAGACGATGCAAGTGACAGGGTGAGATGGAGGCAGATAATCCAATGTAGTGACTCTTAAAGAGAGCAGCTGAAAGAAGAAATGGAAGAACAGAGATATAGAGTATTTAAGCTTATTTGGGAATCGACAGCATATTATAGTGGAAAAACTTTTACTTGTGCTCTACTCATGCAAAGTCTTTAAATCTATCCATCTGTTTTAATACCATAGCTACTATTTTTTATAATGTGTGGATATTTTTGCTTGACATTGTTCCTTGCACTAGTGTCATTTTATGATCATACTAATAATTTAAATAACTGGGGTTTTTGTCTCATTATAGCTGATGGCGTTGAATTAGAACACAGAGTATGTGTGTGTGTGTGCCAGATTGTGTGTGTTAAGTGGGTGTGGAGGGTGTCCAGAATATGTGAGCTGTTGCTTGCTGTTCACTCCCAGCTTGAAGCTCAGCAAATGTATCAGGAGAGAAAAGAGCAGAGGCACACAGAAACTGACTGAGAGCAAATTAATGGGCACCAGCGCAGAGAAAATTGTTCTAGAGTAAGTATCAGTTCTCTATATGAGCTTTCATTAACCCTGTGGTGGATACATTTTAATAGAAATCTTGTGAAAACAGCATGTGTGGGTATCCGAGGTTTATTTTTTACAACATGTACCTTTAAACTATCAAACCAGCTTTTAATATCAAAGCACATTAAAAGCTGCAATTTTGTAGTTTCTGAAAGTGCTTGTGCTGCACAACAGGTCCTGAATTTGTATGTCTATTGTATATCTACTGAAGGCATGGTCTTAAGTGTCAATAAGCAAAGAAAAAGATGAGATGTAGGCAGCAGGTAATAAAATAAATGGAATCATAACAATAAAAAAAGTAGGAATAGTGAATTAACTCATGGTATCATATTAAATCTACTGTATTTATTACATGTAATATGTAATTGTTGCTTTTCATAAACAATGCAAAGCTGTTTGTGTATTGCTTGTATGTCTCAGAACATGTGAATTACTGTTAAAAGATGAGCAAAAGTTATCATCTTGGAAGCTGATCATGTGATTTAACTTATGTCCATTTAAAACCATACTACAGTCACAGCTCCTCATACAAACCTGAGCTATAACATCTTATTTTACCAACCGTGAACTGACTGCTACATCATCACCTGGATCATTAATGTTTCTATGTAGTGCCACACAGTGCGGGGCCAAAAATCTCACTCTGGTGTCACTCAGTGGTGGTGACAGAAATTCAGTGTTTGTGCCAAATGTTGTCTGTAGAAAGGAAGCTTACAAGTGAGTGTGTGGGCTAGAAACATCTTAATGACATGCTAAACAGTGTAAATGATCTATTGTGAGCCTTGTGAGTCAAACAAATACACACCCCCGGGCTCTTAGCATTATGTGAATATAAGCAGCCCGTAGCCCCGCTGAACTCACCAGCAGTGATGGCTAATGTACTAATGTCTGTTTTGTCATTGCTTTAAGCACATCATCACTGGTGATTTCTTTTGTTCTTCAGAAGCAATTGAGGTGATAATTATAAAACTAAATTTACTGATAGTTTTTTTTTTCTTCTTTTTTTTTGGCATGTAGTTCTGTTTGTCCATTCACACCGCTTTTGGTTTAAATTGTCCAGTATGGAGATATCAACTGTAGAGTGTAATGGAACCAGAAAGCACTCGCCTGGTTACTTACTGCTGAGCGGTTTCACTTAGTTTCAGTTTTCTTTCTAAGAAACGGGAAAGTAAGTCTGTGGCACAAAGCTGAACTGCAATTGCTAGCTTCCCGTTTTTTTTTCCCTCTTTTTTTGCAGTTGGTGGATCAGTTCGTAAAAATAAGCTCACTGACCACTTTATTAGGTACATTTTGCTTATACAGGGTCACATCCCTTTTGGCTTTAGAGCAGCCTTAACTCTTTGTTGCACAGATTCAATGAGGGGTTTGGAAACATTCCTTAAACATGCTGATGTAGATTGATTCATTCATTGATTCACCCTTGATTCATTCCAAGGGTGCTCTGTAGGTTCCAGATACAATTACTTCTTGAATCTTGAATCTACTGTGCAGGCCATTTGAGTACAGTGAGTCAATGTCATGTTCAAAGCAGTTTTTAAATGATTCGAGTTTTGTGACATGGTGTGTTAAACATGGCTGCTTTCAGACATGGTCAGTAACAATTCTCAGACAGGCTGTGGTGTTTGAACGATGCTCAGTTTGTGCGCCAGGAAATCTCCCCCACGCCATTACACCACCAGCCTGAACTGTTGATACAAGGCTTTCAAAAAAAAAAGAAAAAGAAAAAAAAGTCGAATTTCCCAGAGGAACCCACCCGAGGGATTAATAAAGTTCTATCTTATCTTATATTTCTTATCCCAAATTCTGTCCCAAATGTCACAGAAGAAAATGAGATTCATCAGGTCATGATAATCTTCTATTGTCCAAATTTCGATAGCTCGAATAAATTGTACCGTCATTTTCCTGTTGTGCGTTTTCCTGTGTTGTGCGTTCAGAGATGCTCTTCTGCATCCTGTCATTTTACAGTAAGTGGTTATTTGAGTTACTATTGTCTTACTATCAGCGTCAAGCAGTCTGGCCATTCTGCTCTGACTTCTGGCATCAAAAAGGCATTTTTACCCAAGCAACTGCTGCTCATTGGATATTTTCTCTTTTTTCTCTGCAAACCCTAGAGATGGTTGTGTGGGAGTTCCACAGTTTCTGAAATACGTAGACCAATCCATCTGCTTAGAACTATTATTTTGTGCAGCTAGATCAGGAATTGTGGAAAGAAACATTGTTGCTGAGTCTTCTTTTTTGGTGATTCTAGGAAAAATCCTAGAATACGATTTTCTGTGAACTCTCTCCAATGTCTCATCTGCTACTTTTTCATTGCGTTGTGTTCTTGACAAATTTGCAAAATCAGGCACTGTCAATATTATCATAGAACTGTTTTGATTTTTATTTCAAGTTAGTTGCTTCCTGATGCTTGTTCGCCGTTTGGTTTTCTTATGGCTCACTCTTCGGCAATAATTTAATGGCAGTAGACCAGACATCAAGCTCCGCTTAATCATTTGTATTTTTTAAAATGTATTTTCTGATTTTTTTTAATATATTCATGAGCAGTCTGCTTTTTATATACAGAGGTTGTCTTAAAAAATCATCCCCAAAATACTAATAAATGTATCCATTATTAGCTTTTTGACTTTGTCACTGTCTGGCTTTAACTATATACTATAATTGTTCACTCGTGGAACTTCATCATCACATTCAAATAATAAAGGGTGAGCCCTTACATGGCCATACTGAGGATCATGAAAGCCTATACGATCAGACGGGTAGCTGTCCTCGCAGGGACCAATAACTGATCTTTACAGTACAAAGCTCCGCAGCCTCTTTTCATGTCACTTTCATTGAGTGGAGGGCCACGGTGCGAGCTCTATAAAGTGGCTGGGCCCATTCAAGGGACTAAAGAGGACAAAGCTGAGCTCACTGCGGCACCACAGACTCACAACCAAAATAGGAATGAAGCAGAGGGGGAAAGGGAGGGGAGGCTGTTAACAGAAAGAGAGGGAGAGAGGGAGGGATTTTAAATTAATCTGCTGAATATATTTACTGGAAACTGATGAGAAATGGTTCTATGCAACACCAGGTTCAGTCTCTGTGGTGTGTAGTGTATGAAAATAAAAGTCATATCACTGTGGAGAATCTCTGGAACACTATCATATATTTTTACATCAGATTGAACACTTAAAATCTGAGAATTACTGCCTTAAAATATGAATAAATATTCTGGTTATTTAAAAGTTGGAAGTATATGATGCTATGTACTACTGCCTGTTAATGGTAAGTGATGTCTTGGGTATGAGCTAACCCACTGTGTCTAACAATGGGTCATTATTTTAATACTAAATCAAAAGGACAACATTAATATAAAAGTTACACCATGTTAATATAACTGAGTAGGTTTACTCAGTTTTGTGTCAGTATATTTATCCAAACTGAACCTCATCCCTCATCCCCCCAAATTTTTTTACTGGTTGATAACTTTGTGTTATAAAAACCTATTTGATTGCTTTCTTGTGTGTCTGCATGTAGCTTAACAACAGCACTACAGAGCTGATAAAAACCCCTTCAGAACAACATAACCGTTTATAGTCACGTTTTGCTTCTGTCTCCTCCTTAAACTTAACCCTTTGCAGTTCGCGATACACAGCATGCATCGCCTCTGCTGCAGAGATGCTTTGAAGATCCTTTTTAGCGTGTCTGTTGCCAAATGAAGATCACACACCTCAGTGCTGCCAGTAAATGTGCAGTCTCCATCAGTGATAGTAAGTAAAGAGAAATAAGAGCTCCTTTATGTGTGCACACTCTTCCAGCTGACACCATGGATGAAGCTGCAGGATGGTCTCCGAGTGGCTCCCATGGAGCTCGGCAATAGGATGCAAGTGTGTGTCTCCATCTGTTTGCTCCCACAGATGACTTCCCATCTTTGCTTACTCATCCTGTCTGGCTTGGCAGTCTCATCCCAGTTTGGTGAGTCCATCTACTCTTTTGTTTTTATTGAGTTTGGCCACGAGATAAAGTCAAAAGAAGGGTTGTTGGTCAATAAAAATGCCACTAAATTAAAAAAAAATAACAATTTTTTTTTATTAAAATGTTGAAATGTGGTAGCACTGTGCTTAAGTAAAGCTTAGATGTACTTGTGCTGTAGCCTGTTATGGCACTTTACACTTATTCTTCTTCCAGAGGATTATTTTACACTACATTTATAATGACTTTTAAACTTTTAAACAAAAAAGGAAACAATCATGCAACTGACATATTCTCTCATGAGAATATACTCTTAAATGTATATACTAATAATAAAACTACTACTACTAGTACTAATAGTTCCGGTTTTTTAAAGAAGATGCCTTTACCATCCTGTTCAAATATTGAAATTACTAATAAACTAAAGCTTTAACTTCTGGTTCAGCAACAGTGATACTATCAGCTGTGGGTAAAATTGATAAGTTGCTCACATTTTATCATCTGTATTTGCTGATTGAAGAAATATATCAGCAAATTAGCAATTTATTACTATTCAAGTAAGAAAATAACCATTAGTTGGTGTCCCCTGCAAAACAACATGGACACATCATTTATATCAAACTGATGATGCAGTGTAAGGCTTAACAGTTTTAGTTTAACATTCGCCTGACCATATCTGTGATATCAATACTTTTACTTAAGTAAATATTTTGAATACTTCCACTAGTGCTGGATAAAATATTGAGTAACATATTCAAAGCACACTGAATGGATACACTGTGTGTGTTCCAGGTTTGGAGGATGTTTTCTTCAGTCCGCAGGACCAGACAGTCAGAGAAGGAGAGGGAGTTTTCCTCCGGTGTGTATCAGGGGAGAGTTCACCTCCTGCAAGCATCACATGGCTCAAAGATGGAAAGGTGGTCACAAGAGGTAGACAGATTCAGGTAAAAAACAACTTCAGATTTTAGAAGGGCACCAAAGACTACTTTCTTGCAGAGTAGGACAAAAAGCAGTAAATATATCTGGTAGATATTAATGTAGTAACAGTCTCCATTAGACTCCAAGACAATAATCAGGCATAGAGTGGAGAACAGTTTTTACACTTTGCATTTCTTCTGCAGTTTAGAGAAATCCAGGCTAAAGAAAGGCCAATTTCATTCTCAAATTCATGTTTTTAACAGTTTTCTTGTGAATTTTAAAGCCATGGTTTGAGCCTCAACTTGATGGTTGGACATAAATTTCATATGTAAGGCATCCACCTGCACTGCTGGAAACTACTATAATCAGATCAGGCTGTAGTTTCTCTCTTGGGCGTCTTCATTATATAAAAAAACTAATTGATTAGGAGTTTGATTACCCTGATTTTTCTTTTTCTTTTTTTTAAAACAGCATTTACTGAAACTGCTATAGCAATTTTTTTGTAGGTGCAAAATTTTCTGTCTGCAGAGCTTGTACACAGAACACAGTGCTGACTTAAATGCTGGGCAACCTTACAAATAGAAATTGATTTGAAGAACTCACAAACCTCAAGGAGACTCTGAAAGCCTCATGAGAAAAAACACTTTTTATTTCACTCAGGGCAAAAATAAAACAGAAAAATACACGTTGTTTCTTTTAACTTTGATATTGGACATATTTTCCATACTGTATGTGTCATCCTGCTCAGGGTGAATATGGAGGTGGGCACCAGAAGAAAACGTCAGGCACTCTTCATCTTTTCAACGTAACATTAGAAGATGAAGGGGTTTACGTTTGTGTCACACACAATCCTTCACTGAACATCAGCAAGAAGAGCAGACAAGCCAGACTTACTGTGCAGGGTGAGGCTTTTTCTTTAATTCACACTGACAAATTTTCAAATTGCAGCTGATCCAGGAGAGTTTATTAAATATAAATCCTGAGCTCTCTGGTTTTAACAAAAATACTGCTTTAATTAAAAAAAAACTAAACTAATTTATCATACTTGTGTGTGTTTGCAGAGGGTTAGTATCTTACTGTGACTGTCCGCCTTGCAGGGGTCCCTCGGAGGCTGCAGTTCATCCAGGGCCCTGACAACATCACTGTTGCTATAGGAACTGAAGTCTCCATGCACTGCAGTGTTCTCGGCTTCCCTGTTCCCATGGTGCACTGGTTCAAAGACGGGTGCCTCCTGATGAACTGCTCCGGCTCGTTCAGCCTCCAAAACAATGGACAGCTGCTCACATTCAGGTCCAACACTGCATGGCAGAACAGGAATATTAATTCTTTATTGTTTAACTCCAACTGTGGTTGACAGTTGATGATACAGTCAAAGATTTTGTCTTTTTTCTTCTGGTACAATTATAATAGTTTCTGGTTCTTACTGGTGCAGGAAGGAAGGAAGGCTAAAGAGGAAGGATAAAGATTGGGTGTTTTAGAGAAAGAAGACATTTCTGTAAATATTCTGTATTCCCTGCAGGGTTGCCTCACAACAAGACTGTTGTGTTTGAATCTGCCACTGGGGGATTCCCTCCAGGAACTCTGGCTTCCTCCCACAGTTCAAATATTAATTAGTGTTTCTAAACTGGTTTCTAAACTGGCTAAGAAAAAAAAAAAAGCAAACAAAATCAAAAAGAATCCCTAAATGTTAAAATTACATTTAAAATATTTTTTGTGTTTGTCTTCTCCAGAAATGTGAGCAAGGAGCATGAGGGCTCATATCACTGTGAAGCATCAAACCAGAAAGAGACAATCAGGTCGCAGCCAGCCTTCCTACTTCCAGCTGGTATTGTAAACTCTGAACTGTTTAACTCAAGCAAGTGAATTGCCTTGTTAAAACCGTTTAGGTTTCTGCTTCAGCAGATTCCATGCTGTAAAAATCAGCAAAATCCAATAAGAGCAGATGTCCAAACTTATTAGTGATTTACATTTTGTGTTTACAGAAATGGACTGGAGTTTTGTGCAGCAGCCCACAAATCTAACGGTGAAGAGCGGCAAAAATGTTACGGTAACCTGTAGGCCTCCGTACAGCAGACCAGCAGCGCAGGTGTCCTGGTTTAAAAACAACCGGCTTCTCACTCCCACTGAAAATGTAACAATGCTGCCCAGTGGAGACCTCTTCATCCACAGGTCTTTATTGTTCATGCCTCATTATATGACTAGATAAATTAAATATAACACAAAAATTGTGTATAAATTAAAACTGGTTGGGCCAAAACTTTTAAAAAAGTTTAGTTAATTTGCATTGTTTACGGTATGTTTAGCGCTTAACATGAAGTCATAGAGTTATAAAATTGTGCCTGTAAATACAGCTCCAGGCAGCTGATTTTTGTTTTTAAAAGCTCTGCTGACCCTTTTCATAATTTTCTCTGTAGTGTGCAGGAGCACGATAGTGGCAGCTACTTCTGCAGGGCCTCAAACACCCATCTTCAAAGATTTCTTACCTCGAGACGAGCAACACTCAGTGTTTTGGGTATGACATCTGGCAGCCCTCCCTACTATCTCACTGGAAATGTATATATATATATATATATATATATATATATATATATATATATATATATATATATATATATATATATATATATATATATATATATATATATATATATATATATATATATATATATATATATATATATATATATATATATATGTATATATACATATATATATACATGTATAGGTGCATAATAATATTCCAGACAGTGCTTTCCCTTCCTGGCAGCCCCTCCATCCGTCAAGCTATGGCCCCAGGTATTGACGGTGCCTTTGGGTGCTCAGGTGGTGCTGGAATGTCAGGTGTCTGGCCACCCTTTACCGTCCATCAGCTGGATGAAAAGAGGCCACACCAAGCAGACAGGAGGCAAAATTGCATTGGGGTAAGTTATAGTGTTCTGACTTTTTGAAAATTTTGTATACAAGCAGTTCATAATATATGGCAGCTTTCATGTTTCCTATTCAGACAGAGAAATGCCACTCTCTACATCCAGTCAGTCCGGAGCTACGATGAGGGGGTGTATGTGTGCGAGGCAACCAACACACTGGGACAAAGCCATGGCACAGCACTCCTGAGAGTTGCTGGTAAATTTTAAACCTTGCTGTTTTGCAATGTATTTACTCCTCAGATCAATAGACGAGTCAAAGTCAAGTCAGGAGCATGTGCCTGATACTTACTAAGCATTTATACACTTTAGATCAGGGGTAGGCAACTCCAGGCCTCGAGTGCCGGTGTCCTGCAGGTTTTAGATCCCACCCTGGGTTAACACACATGAATCAAATGATTAGTTCATTAACAGACCTCTGGAGAACTTCAAGAAATGCTGAGGAGTCATTTAGCCCTTTAAATCAGCTGTGATGGATCATGGACAAATCTAAAACCTCCAGGATACCGGCACTCGAGGCCTGGAGTTGCCTACCCCTGCTTTAGATGTTGTGGTTGGTTCAATACTAAGTATGATGACAGATATGTTCTTGTTAATGCAAACCTTTTAGATCATAATGAAGGTGAGGATTTAGATATGAGTTTGGTCTGACCCACTGATAAGTGTACTAAATAAAGCAAACCCTAGCCTGGAAGGCAAAGGGATTGTTGTCCCTCTGCTTTATGCCCCTATTTAATATTGCTTTTAAGTTGCAGTGAATTTGTAATTCCCTATAAGGTATCTTCATATAGTGTACATAATATTATCAAAGCATGGGCGTGGTCCTCATTGGCAGATCAACAAGTGTGTGTGATCATTCATTTTAACATGTCAGCTGTACTGTGTTGTTTTGAGAGTGCAGGAAAACTAGGCTGCAAAAATGAAAAATCATGAATAATTATCTAATAGGTATTAAGCTGAAATGCATTAAAGAAAAGAAAAGAAAAAACCTGTTGCTATTATAGAAAAGTACATGCTCGCAACCAAGGTCCTTCTAAAAGAACTGAATTATACACAGGAAAGAAACTGAGAAATTCTTCTTGTGTAGTACAAACGTCTTACAAATTTGAAATTAAAGGACATGGAGATCACCTTGAAATCCAGTCTTGCAAATGTGATCAAAGTAACAGACCATTTGAATGAAATTGTCATTTTATTTGCCATCTGCACACATTGCTAGTTTCATAAACTAATTCTAAAGAGTCATAGTCCAGGTAGCAGAACATACCGTGTCCTCAAAATTTTACATAGTTACTAAAATCTTTATAGGGGAACAGTTCTTGTATGTGTTATTTCTTTAAGGCACTTCTATGATCTATGAGCTTTATGTGACTTTTTTGATATTGTCTTTTCAATTTTCCCCTCTGCTTGGGCCAGTGAGCCCTTTAATAGTGGTCTTTAAAGATCAGGTGACCTACACGATTGGGACTTTAGTGGTCCTGCCCTGCAGAGCAATGGGGATTCTCCCTATCACATACACCTGGACGAGGGGCAGAACAGAGCCACAGTCCCCTATCAGTACCACCGAAGGCAGACACATAGATGGTGAGTCTAGTTTGTCTGGAGTCATTCTGCATTACTTTTCATCATGAAAACAGAGTAACCGTTTCAGGCACAACGTCCCCTACTTCATAGGTATGTAGAAGAGAATAAAATCTGAATAAGTTAATGTAACACATAGAACAACTTTATTGTTTGATGACCCTGATTAAGGCCACAGATCCAGTCAAGCAGTAGAGTTGTTCTATATACCACAAGTGTTGCTGCAGCTTGAACTTTCTCAACATTTATTTTAATCACCAGGTCCATCATTTGGAGTTGTTTTCAGCATATAAAATAAGTAGCATTCTCGGCAGAGATGGAAGTATACAGGAATTTTTTTTCTAATTTCTAAACGGTATGTGAGATCTCAGCTCTTTGTGTTTTATAATGTTTTGTCTTCTGGCCTGCAGAAGATGGGTCCCTGCATATTTCCAGTGTGCAGTACTCTGATGCAGGAGAGTATTACTGCACTGCTGAGAACCGAGCAGGACGACATCAGAAACGGATGATCCTCATCATCACAGGTGTGTTGATTTACCACCTCGTGTTATTTCTTCTCAGTGGCAATATTACTAAAATCATACCTGCATTTGGTATGCAATGGTAAAGCTCTATGAACAAAACTGAAGATGTAAAATGTATGAACAATTTGGCAATTTAATTGAAGTGACAGACTCCAATGTGTTGAGATCAAGGCTTTGTGAGGGGTCAGACTAGTTTTTTCAGGACATTGAGATGTTTTTCATGACTATCAGTGTATGTTTGGATCAGTATAATAAATGTGGGTCACTCAGATACTTCTCTCAGGGGAATTCGCAACTGTCTTCTGGTCATTTAGAGTGGGTGAAGTTCAGTGCATACTTAAACAACAAAATACTTCTTTGACCCCATATACCCAAGTTTCTTTTGCTTGTTGATTCTCTTTCATGTCATCCTTTGTCTTATGCTGAAGATCGACCTTCTGATAGAGGGAGACGGACAAGACTGGTTTTGTCTGCTGTGAGTATTGAGGATGTGGAAGTCTTTGCTTGTGTATTTTGTTCTCAAATCATTTTGCTAGACCTTGGTTTTATTTTCATAAGCAGTTCCAGTGTAGAAGCTGCAAATTTTCTAAGTGCATTTTTTCGCACAGATCATGTGATGGTCATGCATTGTTTACCCCTGTTTATTATTTGGTGTATGGACTTATTCCTTTTGACTGTGTCAAATGTGTCTCCTCTGAAAATAATCAGTGTTTTGAATATTTTTTAGAGCACCAGCGATAATGAACAACGTCCAGCTTCCAAGTGGAGCGACTCAGTAGCCGAGCAGCGCTTTAAAACAACACGTTATCCACATGTACAGGAAAAGCATAATGAGACAACATGTATGTATTTAAAAAAAAAAATACTTAGCTCCAGTCATGTGTTGTGTAGGTCATTCAACATAACAAATATATAGTTACAAGTTAACAGGCTAAAACACGGTGCTATAAGGTTATAAGGTAAAATGAATATGGCTGAAAGCAGTGGTAAGGTCTCAGTCATACAGGCCTAGAGACCAGTCAGTGACTACCCCTGGCAACCACAGGTCACTAAGGAAAAATGTGTATTCCCAGATCAGCTGGTGAGTGGTTTTTGGAAGTTTTTAGTGGTTGCTGGCAGTTGCTAGGTAAAATTGGTCACAAAGAGGGATTCAGATCAGGCGATGGTAGAGTTAGAAGTTGGGTAACCAGAAGTTCTCACAAACTTTCCAGGATAAAGGTATCATTTCAATTTTGTGTCTGTTACCATTGCCACAAGACAAAAAAGATGTGTCAGGACATCCAAAAGCTAAAAAAAAAAGCTAAATGCCAAATAATCCTGCTATAAGAGCTGCAGGAGTTTTTTCTGCTCAGATTTCAAAATTGACATGGAAATATTTTGTTTAAAAAAGTAATAAATCATATTTTTGTGTCTGTGTTATGTTAATGCTACTTTATGATTCAGTTACAAGAAATATTAGTAAATATGAATGTAAAGCAACAATTATGAGAGGCATTATTCTGGTGCGCACGTTACTAATCGAACTGCTTACAAAATGTATGGCTGGATCCCTTCAGATGAAATCAGATTTTTTTTTCCTCTGAATGACACATAATAATAACACACAACATAAAATTGTTTAGGATATATTAAAGAAAATAAAGCACAAACTCTTTTTTTAATATTTACAGGTACCAACCCAGTCAGTGCAACTACACTTCCAACATTTTTAAGAAAAGCCGGGGCTGAGCTAGATATGCCATTGAGGACCCTTGCCCATGTTTTACATCACCATTTGAAACAGCCAACAACCAATTCTACCCAGTCGTTACTCAGTCAGATCAAGCCTCCTCTTCACCTGAACCTCCAATCAGAAGCTCTACACACCCAAGTACCAATGACCATTAAACCACATTTTATTTCACACAGTGAACCAGCTGCAACACAGAGCCTGGCACCTGAAGTAACCAGTGGAGTGTTGGTCGAAACCCTTCAGCATTCATTCAGTGAAAGTCGATCCCATTTGAGACAAATGCCATCAAAATTTCAGCATTCAGCCAGTAACAAGTTGTTTATAGTGCCCAGTTCTCAGGACCATTCTGTGCCTCAAGTTAATCAAATTGCAGAGACATCAGTAACTCAGCAACCATCTCAGCTACGTGTTACTGGACCTTTTGGCTTTCTAAAATCGGACCCCTTCATGGCAACTCCAACACCAAATCCTGTTACCCACGCTAAGATGAGACACTCCGATTCAGTCACCCTGACAGTTGCCTACAAAACATCATCATTTCAGCCTTTGCAACCTTCACCAACCCTCTCACAAACAACTCAAACTGATCCTCAACACTCCTCTACCTTAAGTTTTTTACCAAAGTTTCATCTTGAGCTTTCTACAATTCAGTATAATCTGCCTTCAACAGAACTTCCATCTTCTTTAATCCCCACGCCTCCAATATCCGAAATTCATCTTTCAACAACAACACCTTCAGCCAGTTCCAAACTTTCTCAAACCCAACCTGAATCATCTCCAACACAAAATTCACAGCTTCCATTCTCCACCATCCGCCCTTCAGATCAGTCACTCCATCCTTCATTGTTAGACGCTGAGGTAGTCCAACAGGTCAACAGGTCACATTGGCTGAATACTACTCATGAAAGTCATCCAGTTCAGCCAGAGCTCACAGACTGGTTGAAAAGGAACACTTCCCAGTCACCCATGACTAGCAATGATCCCAGGTAGGCAAAATAAAAATATGATAGATTGATAAATATTTCACCTGAGTTTATTACATTTAGGGAACAAAAGTAATAAAACATCAATAAGTCACTATCTTCTCCATTTCAGAGTGAAGCAGCAATCACCATCATGGCTGCCTGTGCTGGAAAAACATGACATCCCCATTGTGGTGGGAGTGGGTGTATCTTTGGCTTTCATCTTTATCACTGTTACCTTCTATTCTGTGGTACAAAAGAATGAACCCGCACCAACAAGCCGAGCAGGTCAGCAATCCGCCCTGCATGAAATGCTAGTGTCTTGGTTTTCCTAAAATCATGACCATATTTTGGCAAAATCGAAATGATTGGGGTGGTGAGGCTGCGACAGTCTGGTGATCTGTCCAGGGAGTACCCCACCTCTCACCCTATGGTAGCTGGGATAGACTCCAGCCCACCCTCGACCCTGCATTGGATAAGTGAAAGAGGATGGATCTTGATGGAATTGATAGAAAGTTATTAACCAACACTGCACTGGCTAGCAAGTGAGGTGCTAGTGTAACAAGTTGTAATTAACTGTGTATTAGAGTGCTAGGTTTGGCTAGTAAAATTAAACTATAATTTAGTTTATAGTTTAAATTTACTTAGGAAGTGAACATTTGTATTTTGACTTTCAATACATTGGGCATTTTAACATTGACTTGTTTATGAATTAACTCGCTTAAAGAGCCACCCTCAAGTGGCCATTTAAAGAACTGCAGGTTTTCCATATATACTTGGCTCAAACAAAAATGATATAACATAATAATAACTGAGCTCTACATGTGCTTTCAGATGAATTTTTAACACTGAACACAGTCTGGTTACCTCTTATATCTTTTTGCCAAGGTAAGCTAAATTAGCTTTATTTTAAACAGGTAATTGATCCACTTGTGTCACTCTACCAGAAAGCACATATGTAGAGCATTTTAACCCAAATGTTACTTTTTATTATTACGTCAAAACCACATTACATGTCTTTGACAGCTCAGAGGAATTTAGGTGTTCCCATACGACATGCTGAACGTCGAGCAGCAGGACGTACGTATGAAAACAGGTACTCTACTTCTCAGAATAGAAAAATAAATTATCCTTCACAACCCATCTTTCTGCATTCTAATACCAAGTGTTGTATGTCTTATGCAGAGCGTTTGAAGATGACGACTGTGTTGCAGTGATTGAACAGAGCCCCAACACATCAGAAACCAGAGCCAGACCCCCAGGGCCCAGCTTGGTTACGGTGCAGATGGAGAGCACGTTTGATGAACTACAAGAGGATACCCAGCGCTCTCTGGACAACCACTCAGTCACTGTAGAGACGTACCCTGAGCCTATTCTTGACATCAAGGTCTGGTAACACAGAAACACTTTACCATAAAAAAATGTATCCAGACATTTTTATCCGTGTTTAAGGGGAAGTTAAGAAAGTTACAAATTTATTGAGGCAACCCAATAGTATGGTGGTCAGCACCATTGTCCCACAGCAAGAAGGTCCTGGGATTGAATCCACCGAGCCACAGCAACAGCCTTTCTGTGTGGATCTTGGAGTGTGCATGTTCTCCGGCCTTCTGATAGACTAGATAGACTAGTGACCTATCCAAGGTGTGCCCCACCTCTCACCCTGTGACAGCTGGGATAGGGTCCAGAACAACCACTGATGATTCTTCTTCTTCTTTGGACTTCTTAGGTGGTCAACACAGCAGATCATCTGCCTCTATCTCAGCCCATCCCTTACATCCTCCAACCTTCTTTATGTCCTCTTTCACTACCTCCATGAATTTTCTCTAGGGTCTTCCCCTTTTCTTCCTGCCTGACAGCTCCATATTAACATAAAATACTAACATATTTTGCTTACTATATTGACTATCCCTCCTCTGCACATATCCAAACTATCTCACCCTACCCTCTCTAACTTTGTCTCCAAACTGGTCAACCTGAGCTGTCCCTCCAATATACTCATTTCAAATTTTGTCCTGGTAACTCTCAGTCAAAATTTGAGCATCTTCACGTCTACCACCTCTCGCTCTGCCTCTTGTCTTTTTGTCAGTGCTTTCCCTCTTGGCAATGATAATTTTATTTAAATAGCACATATGCTTTACATAGAAGATAAAAACCTGATTGCTGCCTCTTGCTGCGATCCTTCTGTCACAAATCACCCCTGAAACTCATCTCAACCCACTCCATCCAGCCTGGATAACTGGAAGAGGATGGTTGGATGGGTCACACTGTTAATGATAAATATTAGAAATTATTATATTTAGTTATGAAAACAGCATATCCAGCTTCGTTTATTTAACTAACAACTGTGGCATACTATATAACCTATAGGGGGAGCTAAAACCCTATATAAGTGTACAAACGGTCACAGTTTGCACAGTTTAATAAAAAGAACAAACCATTAAGATAATAAAAAAAAGTACTGCACTGAAAACAGTGCTGATGTCTCCATTTAATTTAAACTGGCACATGCAAGGACTAAACCAACAGCCTTATAGTAATAAAATGCTCAATCATCAGAGTTGTCTTTAAAGATAACAATGTGGCAACAGTGTAATGATTTCACTGCATTTTAAACATTTTTCCCTATGTTATTATTAACAAATCCTCTCTACTTTCAGATTGATCCTTCTCTGGAGGAGGAGAAAGGGTGCAGTTTGTCCCAGCCCAGCATTCAGGTGCACTGTACTGAGGATTGGACCAGTAACAGAGGAGACAACCAAAGCCCATGCCAGGACACGTTGCCTCCTCCCTCACCCTTAATCTCCCGTTCTCCTTCCCCATCACCACCATCCAGGCGGGAGGAAAGCGTGCACTCTTCTTTAACACTGCAGAGTGCTGAGCCATGCGTTGCACCTATCCACCACAGTCTCAGCATTTCACATGGCAACCCTCCACTGTTGCTGTCTCACAACGTCTCTGTGGGCCTCACCACAGTAGCTGTTGATGTCCATTTTTACCCTGCAGCTACTGCTCCAATGGCAGTAGGGACTAGTACTCACATTAATTCAGTTTCAAACTCCTCAGCAGTGACTGCACCTCTTTTTAGCCCCACGTTAGCTAACAGCCAGGAGAATGATCAGTCAGCTTCCAGGCTGCATCAGTGTAAATAGCTACATTATAGGACAAATCATCTTCAGTGCTGGCACACATTAAGTGAAATGGGAACAAAGCTTTGGCTAGCTTGATGGTGTGGAGATAGGAATGCATAGATTACTAACGGGCTGTCTAGCTGATCCAAATCCCATTTAAGAGTGTTTTACACCAGTGGTGATAAGCAGAATATTATATTTCTCTTGGAGTTCATTTAGAGATTTTTTCTGTGTGAAAAAAAAAAAAAAACAAATGTGAAAAAAAGTGATGCAGACCAGAGTCAAACACCTATAGGTGTGAAAATGCCGCAAGTGACAAAGTGAGGAAAGTTGCAGCAAAAGACAAAGTAATATGACACCTGAGTAATTTGCAAAAGAACACATTATAATAACTCAGTTCTCTTTGCCATTAAGTATGAAACTAGAACCAGCAGAAAGGCCAGCTAAACTTGCTATAGATAATGATGTGCCATCATCAGTAGTTGCTGATGAAACCCCAGTTTATCAGTTCACCTTACACATCTGTGCAGTGTCACAGGTGCTATTCATAGCAATTGTGCAAAACAGTTTTTTATGTTTGTGCAAGGATTTAACACACCTAGATTAAATCTGTTAAATATTGACGAGTAGAGGTAAGTGTTAGCAGATTTCCCAGTTTCTAGTTGTCATAACCAAACAGTGCTAATGTTTTCTTGGCTTTAGCTGCATACTTGATGCATGAGTGGAATCCTCATGCACACTTTTTGCCAAGGAATACAAATACATTTCCCAAAATGAATGTAAAACAGCTGACTAAGGAAGCAAATATTCAGTATTAGCATTCACATTGTTTTTCTTAATATATGTATTTATTAGCTTTAGGGCACAATTTATGTGTTATACTTAATTGGCTACGTTTACTGTCAGGTTGTTTTGTTTTGTTCTTTAACCCTGAAAGAGAAAATGTATATGTAGTATGAATTTATCTGTTTTACAGGCCTAAATGGATGTAGGGTAGTTTGAGTAAAAATACTGTAATTTGTGTCTTTTTCTGTTAAACAGCCAAGGATACATGCTTTGCAATTTTTTTGTGATCCAGTCCTGCAAACCTGTTTTGGTTCATGACTCATCATTATGTTGAGGTTGACTGTTACACCTTTTTGAAACCAAAGGATGGTAACTGGTATGTCAGTGAACATGTAGGCAGTACACCAAAAATAGTTACACTGGAGGAGCACCTTCATGCTGTTAAAATGTTAGTTGCATTACTTTATTAAAACGCTGTAACTGTCACCATGTGCTTCATGAGTCCATATCCTGTATGCACTGTGTGTCCACTCTGACAAGATGCTAGCAAGAAGCTTTCTGCACACCATGATATTGTTTTCATATCTTTCGGCAAGGAGACAGTAGTCATTCAAAGTTTATCTGGAACTGTTTAGGTAAAAAATTATGCTTAAAGGGCAACAGAAAAAGAAAAACATGCAAATACATTGTTAAAAAAATATGAAAAGACACATTATAAAGAGCATGAGGGAGAAGACGAAAAATTATTTAAAAAAAAAAAAAGGAAAAGGGAAGATCCACAAAGTCAACAGATTCAACACAGTTAAGAAACTTCTTGAGACAGACTGTGTGGTGCAATTTTCTGGTCTTGCTCTGCAACAATGGCCACTGAGGATCTCTGCCACCTTGTTGCAGCAACACAGTGCTAATCAAGCCTCAATTCTTCCCTCTTCGTAGTGAACAATGATTGTATATGAAAAACCATACAAAAAAGTGACTTTAGATATATGCTGCAATTTTTATAGAATCAATAACTTTCAACAGTGATCAAAGGAGCTGCCAAACCAAGATGATTAAAAACAAGCCTCGATCCTTATAGCTTAACCTGTAAAATATTCATGATTTTTATATGTGAAATTTGATTTTTAAACTGGTTAACAAAATATTTTCTGATCTTGTTATAATAAATAAAATCTGTGTGTCTTTGATAGCTAACTCATCCCACAGGGTCAGGACTGGAGTAACCAAAAGTACATCCAAAAAGACCCCTGAAGGTTCTTATCTATTGCAGGCAGTATGACATCAAAATGTTGCCTCGCAGCCAATCAACAATGAGGAAAAATGATCAGTATTAAGCATTTATGCTTTATACTATTATTATTTCGTGACAGTAACATTTAATTTGTATTCACAGAAGTTGAATTATGCATGCTGTATTATGATGTCATCTCATTGCCCTGCAGCCACCTAACAACAGATGAAAACGACTTGTTTTTAGTCTTTATGCACCTTTAACACCTTATTGTACGTATTGTACTATTTTCATTTTACGACAAAAACATCTCCTTTATATCCACATCTAATTTATGTCATCAATGGGCAAATTTTTAAAAGCATATTATTAAAATCTACCGCTCCTATTCATCAGTGCAAAAAGGCCCAACACTAATGTAGTATGGGCATGTGCTAGCAATAATAATATACAGAAAATATCCATCCATCCAGCCTCTTCTGCTTATCCTTGTCAGGGTCACAGGGTGGGGCTGGAGCCTGTCCCAGCTACCAGAAAGCGAGAGGCAGGGTACACCCTGGACAGGTCGCCAGCCTGTCGCAAGGCTAACACATAGAGAGATGTACATCCACACCTATTGCTGCTTTAGAATTACCAATTAACCTAACCTCACTAACTGCAGGTCTTTGGACTGTGGGAGGAAGCAGGCGAGAACCCACGCAAACACGTGGAGAACCTGCAAACTCCCCACAGAAAGGCCCCGGCCAGGTGGTGGAATCGAGCTTACAGAAGATATATATACAGAAATATCCTATCTAATATAAATAAATCGTTAATTGTTAAGCAGCTGTTCACTCTAGAGAAATCTAACCATATGACATGTTAAAAGTACCATCAAAGTAATACTCTGTGTGGAAAAATACAGCATGTCTGAAAGGTTACATAAGCCAGTATGGAGCTTTTCATTCAGTAAGTTCAGGTTGATACACAGAAGTAGCAGCGTCCTATTACTATAAATAACTTTGAATTCAGTGTTAGTTATAGTAATATAAATAACTATTTATAATTATTTATCATATTGTTTGAACCTCAGTTATTGCTCAGTTATTCAGCTTGGGTACTGTTATGATACAGCAGTTCTTTTCTCAAAGCAAAGAACTTTTAAATCTAACCACTAAATTCACACATGAAACAGAAGTAACTCTGGCCACCTTTTATGGGGTAAAAACCACAGCAGAGTGGAAGTACGTTTCTCACAAGACGAGACGCTACCCTCTGCATCCTGTCAGCCATCGTGTGCAAACAGAACACCTTAGACCTGTGGCGATAGCATGCAAGACTGCAACTTAAAAGCTCATTTAGACAGTAGCAACTTGTAATGTGTTACTGCAATGTCATGAGGGGTTTTGTGGTATGTTCATCGAAGCTTTAGATGTGTTTATTATCGTTATGTTTTGACTTCTGTTTGATTTTACTGCTGTTGGAATCATTTTAATTTTAAATTATTGCTAGGATTGAGATTTTTGGTTGATTCTAGTTTTTTGAAGGATTACATATTTGAGTCATGATTTCGTTTCTGTGGAATATGCAGCCCCTTCTTCCTTCTGTCTTTCTGTATCAGTTTTACTGTCCTCCTGTTCTATCTCAGTGAGTCTGTGTTAAGCTTCATGTTTTAATACTTCACTTTGATGCTCTGTGTTAGTTTTACTTCCTCCTTTGTGATTGTCCCAATTGTCTTCATCTGTGTTTAACTTCTTTCCCTTGTTTCTCATTCTCCAAGTTATCTATCCACCTGGGTTTCACTGAGAAATCAGCCACACAGGGAACAAGACTGTTGATCATCTGTTAATCTGTTTCTCTCTGGTTAAAGTGGCAAAGTGAATGTCTTTGCCTCTTTTCATGACACGTTGGCTGCTGCTGTGACCCTTAATGACTCACGTGATTGCAGTTGACCTACTGTTGGTGATTTTCAGTCTGATGGATAGACTGCAGGGCCAGGTGCATCTCTCGGGTGTCAGGTCTTTGCTAGATTTAGTTTTTTTTATTTTTAAAGACTATTTTAAACTGTTAATCTGCTATATATGTTTTTAGGCCTGCTGTTTTTTTCCTTTGTCCTTCATTTGGGAGACTTCGCAAGTTTTCAGGCAATAGTCCTTTAGGAAAAATCCAAAGATTTTATGCAATGAAATGGTATTGGGCTGCTAATAATGAAGTGCCTGAAGATACCATTTAAAATTGTTTCTTTGCTGAGTTGTCTGCTATGTATAAGTATGTATATGACACAAAACTGTTTCATCGTTTGGGTTCGGTTCCTTTTTTATGCTTGAATGGTTCATAGGTCAGTGTTAAGCTTTCAGCAAAAAAGGTGGCCTGTGACCTTTGCACAGTACTGTATGATTCATTTACAGGCTTTCATTTTTACTGCCAGAAATGCAGTTTGATTCGGTAAAACTACTTTTGTTTGTGAGCGCCTGCAAAATCACGTGTTTATCTGAACAAACTGGAACTTGAAACAATCTATGTGTTCATTTAAAAAAAACAAAACATCTAAGGACTTGCACAGAGAACCACAGAATGAAGTTACACCCCAAGTATCAATATGCACAAACTGCTTCAGAGCAGATTTTATGTGCCTAAATGTACTGAGGATGTCTTTAAATCTTGAGAAAGAGGAATAAAATGTCATGGTGATAAAACTTATATTATGGTTGATGCTGTCTGTCAGTCTATACTATTTATTGCCACAGAGAATCGAAAACAGAAGTAATAGAAATTACTTTGCATTATCAGGAAATACATTTATAAAATGTAACCCATTAATCTTGGCCTTTGAAAAGATTTAAATCAACTTTTACTCAGGGTTTAATTAAGTCAAGCTTTCTTACTTCATAGAGGTGAATCCTACAATAGGTATAGTAGCACCAGACCTCGTAGGTAATGACAGACAGGTCAGTGTTAGTCAGTGTTGCCAGGATTAAAAAGAAAGCAACCCTCCACCTGTGGCACACACTTCCTGAAAACCAGAGGCTGGGTGATCTTGGCTCGTTTTAATAGGAGTTTAAATTTTGCTTGCTGTGACTTTTTTCTTGTCATACTGACCACTCAAAGAAATTTTGACTATAAATCACATTCTAACCGTATCTTCATACAGCACTTCATAAACTATCCATAGCTAATTTAGACTCAATGGTTAACCTAACATCCATGACTTTGGACTCTGCAAAGAGGATAAAGTACCCGAAGAAAGCAGGCAAACAGGAACATGCAAACTCCCCACAGAACGTCCACATTGCGATTTTATCCAAAAGCTTCCTTCACTCACCACTCCACCAACACGCAGCCTGTGATTTTTAATCTACTCAAGAAAGAAACACACATAGTTTGCCAAAACACTTTGATTTATTCGTAAAATCTCCTGTTATTATTGAATGACAGTGTTTCTCAGAGATTAAAAGCTCATTTTGATCAAAAATAACACATCAATCTTTGGTGTCTCTCACATTTATTTTTTGCACTTTAAAAATACACAAGTTTTCCTTCTTTTTAAAATGTAAAAAATATAATCGTATTCAAAAGCCTGCAAATTAAAGCATGTAAAAAAAAAAAGAAATCAAGGTTTAGAGGAACTGTGGTGCTGAGTATCAAGTCATATATGGGTCACCAGATCCGATTCGATGGTTTGTCATCTTTATTTCTATGAGGTAGACCTCCCTAAATTTTTGGCACATCATTCACTGCTGGCAGGGTTACACCTACTGAGTATTAAAATCATCCTTTCTCAGTAAAAGCCAAAAAACTCTGCCTGAGTAGGATAATAATTCAGGTCGGAATTCAAAGTTCAGTGGACGGTTTCCTCGGTTTTGCCTCGTCCTCATTGCGCGGCACATGGAAGTCCACATATGGACACCATTTGCTGTTGAGACACACCAGTTTTTTCAGAGTGGCCGTCTTGACGATATTAAAGCCGGTTTCTCCTCCAAAGGTGCTGGGCTTCCAGTATTCAGGCGAGCAGATTGGGTTTCCAAGCAGGCCTTTCAGTGAAAAGGGAGCACCCATCTCCACCATGCTCTCTCCAAAAATGGCATTAGGACGGATTTTCTCTAGCATTATGCCTGGGTAAAACTCCAGGGCGTCTATGTCACCATAGAGCTCTTCTAAACCTCGGGCTATTTCAGTGTTGTCTGTTTGGAAACAGAAAAATGGCAGGAAATTACTGCAGTGGTTTCATTTAATTCTTGTGTTGCTATAAATGTAAAATAAAAAGAGTGATTTTCTGTTGCTGAACCAATTTTATGTACAGTTCGAAACTAGTCAAACACTGATTTCATTAGCTACTGGTGCGTTCATTTAATTGTATATAAACATTCATACAAGCACGAAACCCTCAAAATCCACTGATTCTCCAGCAATCTACATGAGGCAACTCAAATTACTCAACATACACTAAATGGTTGTACTGTAAAATTTCAGGCACACATTTAAGTTAGTTTAAATAATTTTTTCATCCAGCACTATCAGCTGAATATTTCTGCTGCTTTGGTTTATAATTTATATTTTTCTTGTCAAAAAGTGTATCCTGCCTCTCACTCAGCTGGGACTACTGCAAAAGGTTTTATTAAAGAAGTTTCAAAAGTGAGTATTTGCTTATATAACACTTTTCTACTCTAGTTGAGCACTATATCCTTTTATAAGCACTTTCTTCTAAAGTGTTTTTTATCTAACACCCACATTTACACTTCAGTGAATGCAGGTTTCTTTCCCAAGGACACTTTGGCATGCAAACTGGAGAGTGGAGCAGCCAGGGATCAAACAACCAACCTTCTAATTATTAGATGAGCTGCTCTACCTCCTGAAGTACAGCCACCCCAACTACTAAGTATCACAATAGAATCAAATTATCATTCTATATGGGATGTGTGAATTTACTGATCATATGTTCAACACAGGAAAAATAAATATATCTAGTAATGCTGTGTGAAAATGCAGACAGTGCCTTGAAAAGCACAGTCCAGTGCTGTTTACACATATGTGCTATGCTGCTGTGTGGTTGACGAAAATGCATGCATACAGTGGGGCAAAAAAGTATTTAGTCAGCCACCGATTGTGCAAGTTCCCCCACTTAAAATGATGACAGAGGTCAGTAATTTGCACCAGAGGTACACTTCAACTGTGAGAGACAGAATGTGAAAAAAAAATCCATGAATCCACATGGTAGGATTTGTAAAGAATTTATTCGTAAATCAGGGTGGAAAATAAGTATTTGGTCAATAACAAAAATACAACTCAATACTTTGTAACATAACCTTTGTTGGCAATAACAGAGGTCAAACGTTTACTATAGGTCTTTACCAGGTTTGCACACACAGTAGCTGGTATTTTGGCCCATTCCTCCATGCAGATCTTCTCGAGAGCAGTGATGTTTTGGGGCTGTCGCCGAGCAACACGGACTTTCAACTCCCGCCACAGATTTTCTATGGGGTTGAGGTCTGGAGACTGGCTAGGCCACTCCAGGACTTTCAAATGCTTCTTATGGAGCCACTCCTTTGTTGCCCGGGCGGTGTGTTTTGGATCATTGTCATGTTGGAAGACCCAGCCTCGTTTCATCTTCAAAGTTCTCACTGATGGAAGGAGGTTTTGGCTCAAAATCTCACGATACATGGCCCCATTCATTCTGTCCTTAACCCGGATCAGTCGTCCTGTCCCCTTGGCAGAAAAACAGCCCCATAGCATGATGTTTCCACCCCCATGCTTCACAGTAGGTATGGTGTTCTTGGGATGCAACTCAGTATTCTTCGTCCTCCAAACACGACGAGTTGAGTTTATACCAAAAAGTTCTACTTTGGTTTCATCTGACCACATGACATTCTCCCAATCCTCTGCTGTATCATCCATGTGCTCTCTGGCAAACTTCAGACGGGCCTGGACATGCACTGGCTTCAGCAGCGGAACACATCTGGCACTGCGGGATTTGATTCCCTGCCGTTGTAGTGTGTTACTGATGGTGACCTTTGTTACTTTGGTCCCAGCTCTCTGCAGGTCATTCACCAGGTCCCCCCGTGTGGTTCTGGGATCTTTGCTCACCGTTCTCATGGTCATTTTGACCCCACGGGATGAGATCTTGCGTGGAGCCCCAGATCGAGGGAGATTATCAGTGGTCTTGTATGTCTTCCATTTTCTGATGATTGCTCCCACAGTTGATTTTTTCACACCAAGCTGCTTGCCTATTGTAGATTCACTCTTCCCAGTCTGGTGCAGGTCTACAATACTTTTCCTGGTGTCCTTCGAAAGCTCTTTGGTCTTGGCCATGGCGGAGTTTGGAGTCTGACTGTTTGAGGCTGTGGACAGGAGTCTTTTATACAGATGATGAGTTCAAACAGGTGCCATTCATACAGGTAACGAGTGGGGGACAGAAAAGCTTCTTACAGAAGACGTTACAGGTCTGTGAGAGCCAGAGATTTTCCTTGTTTGAGGTGACCAAATACTTATTTTCCACCCTAATTTACGAATAAATTCTTTACAAATCCTACCATGTGGATTCATGGATTTTTTTTTTTTCACATTCTGTCTCTCACAGTTGAAGTGTACCTCTGGTGCAAATTACTGACCTCTGTCATCATTTTAAGTGGGGGAACTTGCACAATCGGTGGCTGACTAAATACTTTTTTGCCCCACTGTATATTGCATTTTGTGTCACATATGTGTAATGAGTAACAAAGGGGGCATGCATGTGTTCATATTTCTTTAACTTACCAGTTAATTCACCAAAGGACGTGTAAGGCTTCAGGTTAAACCTCTTCCTATATTCATTGAAAGGCTGCACACGTGTAGCTCTGGATTCTCTGATGACCATTTCTGCAACTTTAAGCACCACTTGATGAGAGTTGTGACCTCCTCCTATCTAAAAGTGTGAATATAAGCCACAAAAATGTTTTTTCATGAGCAGTGAGTGACAAACTCTGCTGTTCCATGACAGCTTGCAACACATTCTCAGCCTTGCAACACACAGAAGTACTATACCACTTTGCATTAATCTAATGCTGCTAAAAGACATAACTTGATAGCATTATCACTAATCTCAATTTAGGAAGTAATTGAGAGTTATGAAATGTAGACGTTCAGTGTTTGTGAAAATGTATTGCACTGCATCATCTGTCATAAGTAGCTGCAGTTTCATAACACAGTGAGAACCGATGATTATTGTGATTTATCTTTATTTATAAAACGATAAAGTGTATGAGGCTGATGGTGCTGCTTTCTGTTAACTGATTGACAGCAGCAATGATAAAAATATACATGACCCGTTTCCCGTTTTCTGACTTCTATAATTCTGTTACCTGTCCTGCAATCTGTCGAGAGAATGCATCCACCAGCCTTTCCACCCCGTAATGCATCAGGAGGGAGGTGTTGTATAAAAACTGAGAGTATGGTATTTCTTCTCCCTCTATGACAATGCTGTCGGGCATCAGAGGGTGCCAGTGGTACAGGTGGCAGAACTCCAGGGCGATTCGATTGCTGTACTGGAAACGTGTATTGAAGAGCAGCTCTGGGTCAAACTTCAAGTCCAGCATGTAGCCACTCAGGTGCTGCACATACTCTTCTATTATAATGTTGATGATCTCACCTGAGGGAGAAATACAAAAATTAGCTTAGATTTGTGGAAAAATAATATTATTTATCTTCATGTTTAGTAATTAACGAAACACTGAAACAGTGAACAGTGTCAAATTCATAAGTGGTTTGTTGGTGAATAAATGGCGTCTTCTTGTGGTTTGAACAACAAAACAGTGATCGGCAGACACATCAAACAAAGCCAGAAAAAGAACAGCAACCGTGCACATGTAGTGATCGTGGCATCACCTTCTCAAAGCAGAGCACAAACCTTTAAATTTACAACCTCAAACTTCAAATCTCACAGCTCTAAGGCTGAAGCACTGCCATAAACAGGACACAGCAAATGACTTTAATAAACATTAAAATAACTCTTAGACCTGCCTTTTGTTGTATACTGAGAGTATATGGACATTTTTCTGATTTATGCCTCAGAATTGAATCAGAAAACACCCAAGCTCATATGTGGCCTTTTATCTTAATATATGTGTATCATATGAAAAATGTACTGGCCAAGAGCCTGAAATATGTTTTGTGCTGAGTAACTGTTTTGGTGTGTGGCCCTTTCACTCAAGTAAAATCATAATCCTGCTCAGGTGATAAAATTGATGACACAATAATATTTATATACATAATTTAAGGTATAAATTAGGTTTGACTTAACATTTTGACTTAATGTAGACAAGTGATAATTACTTTGCATAGTCCCTAAAATGACAAGCTAAAATATAACCTTTCATTCAAGTGCTTCATCCAGGCTGTACAGAATTGCATACTATTCAACTGATTCAATCATATTCAAGCAGAGCCATTTAGGACATTTAGCTATGAATGTCTGCAGAAAACTTCATATCAGTCTGTTTTACCAGCAGCGGTTCAACAATAGTCACAAACTGTAGCCAATTACCGCTGTAGCCAAAAAGGAAACAAAAAAACAAAAGATATCAACTCACAGACAAGTAGCTGATAAAGATGTACAAAAAGTGAAAAGACTAGTGTTTTGAATTTACTGTGTTTCACTTACTTTGTGTGTTTCAATCATTCTCTGATTAAATATTTACTTTTACTCACCAATAATGATGAGTCTGGCTGTCTGGAAAAGCTGCTCATCATCCCAGGTGGGATGTTCTGCCTTTAGGATGTCACAGACTCTGTTATGTTCCCGCAGCCATATGGTGGCATACATGGTTAGACCCGGCAGAATGCCAAATACCTCCTGACCGATGGCCAGACGCTTGTCTGCTGGGATGTTTTCAGGATACACCATGTGCACTGGGACCTCAGACACTGTAGGAGGGTACACCTCACCATTTACCAGCTGTGGGTGGAAGAAGAGTTAATTCCAGTGATTTCTTTACTATGTTTACCGACTATATTATAGAAATTAACATATACTAGTGGAATTCATGTAAAATAAAATTAAAAAACAAAAACAAAAATCTGATGGACTATATTTGTAAAGCAACAACATCAAGCTGTTAGATGAAGATGGGTAAAATAAAGAGGCTTCTTAAACTGTTCTGAAGACATGCTGATAAGGTGGCAGTGAAAAAATGGTCACCGATTGAAATTTTGTTTTAACCACTTACCACAGGCATCTAGAAAAT
This sequence comes from Rhamphochromis longiceps, assembly GCF_057381845.1. Taxonomy (NCBI): domain Eukaryota; kingdom Metazoa; phylum Chordata; class Actinopteri; order Cichliformes; family Cichlidae; genus Rhamphochromis; species Rhamphochromis longiceps. Next base: position 37,732,278 of record NC_140568.1, on the reverse strand, counting down.
CCAACACGATGTTCTCACAAGTTAACATGCTAAAGGAAGTGCAAGCAATCTATATCTGACTCAGTGAACATATACAACACAGAGCTCTGGAGAGTTTTCTTAAAGATGAGGAGGTAAATTTGAATGTAGTATGTTACCCGTATTAGGTACCAACCCTTACAAGATATTGCTGAAACTTACAGGTATTACTTTTTTAAACATTTTACTTGAAAAATAAATATGACTGACTGGAGTTAATAAGTTCAGCATTTGGAAGAAATTTTTTGCTTGTCTGGTACATTAGATCAGATTAACTTCCAAGACTGTCGGTGGTCATGGTTCTCACGGTGACAGTGTAAATCTCATCTGTGATGTTATACTCACTCTAACCACCTAAATTCAAAAGTGTAAGACTCAAAACCCAATGTCTAATTTTCTAACATATAAGGCTGACAGATTTTCACCTTAAAAAGGACGAGACTCAGAAATCTAAAAAATGTCTGAAAGACCTAAAGACATAAAAAGATAAAGCTTGACATGTTAGACAGCTCAGCTAATTTAGGTTAGGCCAACATTTCGGTTATATTGCCATCTTGTTGCTGTGGCATGGTCTTGATAGCACTTATAATTTTTCTGCTTTTTCATGTGGGTGAAGAAATTTTCTTTAAAAAAAATACACGTGTATGTGTGGACAAAGCTTCATTTTCTGGTGAGAACACCAAGTGAGCATTATATTCCTCATGCTTTCTGAAGGTCATTATCCTTAAAAATCTGAGGAAACTGGGCAAGTGGAAAACAGAAGAAGTGTCAGGCTCAAAAAACAAAAGTCATGTCCTTTAAAAACTAGGGGGAAAAAGAAAGGAAAAAAAATCCAACAAAGATCTAATACAGGACTATCCACTGTTTGCTGAAGCCTCATCAGAACTAGTCTCAGTGTGTGGCTGTCAAGAAGCCATTCTTAAAGGGAGGAAAGGCTGATCTATGCCAAACTGCCAAAGAACTGGACGGAATATCTGTGGCAACAGGTCGTATGGAGCAGTTACTGCTAATTAGAAGTTTTTGGTTCAAACCTTCGCCAATATGTATGGAGGAGGTCAGATGAGAGATACAACAAGTATCTACACCCCTCTGTAAAGCATGGTGGATGCTCTTTCATGGTCTGGGGCTCAACCAGTGGTTTTGGAGATTTCATGAAAATTGATGAAACTATGAACACAGAGATGTTCCACAATATGGAAACAATGGTATTCCTGTTCAAGTATTATTGGAAGTTAATTAAAAAACTAAGCTAAATAGGTTTTTGTTTTCATTCAAGTTTTTAAAAAAAATCTTTTTTCTAAATGAAATTAAGTATTTAACTGTGAGTATATAACTATGAATGTATATGACAGTGTTTACAGGTTTGTAGATAGGTGTATGCGTTTAGCTAGTCATACTAATTATGTATGCAAGAAAGCTCAAGCACTTTCTTTTTTCTCTCTAACTTTTTATAAGGTTCTCCCTTTAGTGTTTATATGCAGCTATGTCAGACACACCTGATACTTCAGCTTTCCATCTTTATGAAGCCGAAGTTGATGTTGTCTCACAAGATCTTCTCCATAGATGTTGCTTGCGTCTACCTGTGTGGGTAAAAGAAAAAGAAAGAGGAAAAAAGGCTTACATTTGGTGTAATGAAATGATGTACAACACACATCTTTGTTATGTAGAATGTCAGAAACTCACACCATGCCCCAAACCCTTGGTGAAGCCCCCCTGAACTTTATGGTCTGTCTTGAAGAACTGGTGCGTGAAGTGTTGAGCCATAAAAGCAAACATCAAATTGGTTCCCTGAGGATTTGGCCTAAACTTCTGTCTCTTGAAAAACCTCTCAACTAAGACTTTGGCATCAGGAAGAACAGGTTTACCTGCAGAGAAAGAAACTCTTGAAGCTTTCCACAGAAACACAGTTATGTCTCTTTAGCTGTGTAGGTCTCACCTTTAGCACCCATAGGCAAAGGGCAGTCTTCAGGTATAGGAGGAAGGATCCGAGTGTAGTAGGAGATATTAGAGTAGGACTCCCAGTTAATGTATCCATATTTGGTATTGTAGGTGGGAGGGCTTGGAATAAGGTCACTCCTGACTTTAGGAATAAATGTCAAAGTCATAGGTAAAATGTCTTTATTAGATACATAAATTTAGCTTTATGAACTCTTCTTATATCTTGCAGGCTTTGTTATTTGCAGCTGTTTATCTGGAAATAGGAAATTGTCAAATCCCTATAACGTGAATTTTGAATGAGTTTTATGTGTCATGAGATTTTCTGGGACCTTCTCATTGGTAAAGGAATTATCTAAACATTTTATAGTCTGCTGACTGAGTAACTCATTTAAGAACGTTTATTTCACCTACCTGTCAACACTAATCTCATGAAGGTGTCTCGTAGGAAAGAGTTGTTTATCAGGCTCCAAAACCACGGGAAGTGAGTAAGGATGAAGTGAGTCACGGAAGGACTGGGTTTCAGCATGAGTCGAATTCTGGTCCAAAACTCCGCTACGCATAAAAAAATAAAAGTAAAAATAAAAAAAAACAAAAACAAAACTGTTTTTCATCCTTTAAATGCCAATTGTAAGCCATTTATAAATATATCACTAATGCCTGTATTAATGGGAAACAAATAAATGTATATGTATAACTTTTGTAACATTCGTTTTCTTTATTCATCACATGTAGCAGGTTTAGCCAAAAATCTATCTCTAAAACAACTTTCATAAAATCTAAGCAATGGGGTTGACATTTTGAAAATTGATGTTTCCGAATGTGACACATGCATGCCAACTAAAAACGTTGATAAATATCAGTAAGAATCGCTTAACAAACAGGTTTTGCATTTTGTTTCTTTCAGTGACTCTGACTTCCTCCCTTCACACAAAACCTAAACCTACTCATCTCAACCAAAAACAAATATTGAGAAGATGGTTTCTAAATGCAAAACATCAGCTCTTTTATCTAGTTACTCATGAGTGTTTCCTTTTGACTTATCTATCATAGCTGTGCACAGATAGGATTATCTAAACAAAACTAAGATAAAGGGTTAGCTGTGTACTCCAGATCAACTTGCTCAGTTTGTAAAAAAAATGTTGTACTCACGAATAGTGCAGTTGTCTCCATAAAAGCCAGTGCGAGTGCAGTCACATTTGAAACTGTCTGTACCAAATCGCACACACACTCCTGCATGTTGACAAGGGTAGTAGCAACAGGGATTCACTGCAAACAAGAAAAAAAAATCAATGAATAACTTGAAATAAAAAAAAAAAAAAAGCTAAGCTAAATGATTCGTGGGGTGAGAGTGTGAGGGATACTTGGCTTATTAACATGAGGATATCTACAGTGGGGCAAAAAAGTATTTAGTCAGCCACCGATTGTGCAAGTTCCCCCACTTAAAATGATGACAGAGGTCAGTAATTTGCACCAGAGGTACACTTCAACTGTGAGAGACAGAATGTGAAAAAAAAAATCCATGAATTCACATGGTAGGATTTGTAAAGAATTTATTCGTAAATTAGGGTGGAAAATAAGTATTTGGTCACCTCAAACAAGGAAAATCTCTGGCTCTCACAGACCTGTAACGTCTTCTGTAAGAAGCTTTTCTGTCCCCCACTCGTTACCTGTATGAATGGCACCTGTTTGAACTCATCATCTGTATAAAAGACACCTGTCCACAGCCTCAAACAGTCAGACTCCAAACTCCGCCATGGCCAAGACCAAAGAGCTTTCGAAGGACACCAGGAAAAGTATTGTAGACCTGCACCAGACTGGGAAGAGTGAATCTACAATAGGCAAGCAGCTTGGTGTGAAAAAATCAACTGTGGGAGCAATCATCAGAAAATGGAAGACATACAAGACCACTGATAATCTCCCTCGATCTGGGGCTCCACGCAAGATCTCATCCCGTGGGGTCAAAATGATCATGAGAACGGTGAGCAAAGATCCCAGAACCACACGGGGGGACCTGGTGAATGACCTGCAGAGAGCTGGGACCAAAGTAACAAAGGTCACCATCAGTAACACACTACAACGGCAGGGAATCAAATCCCGCAGTGCCAGACGTGTTCCGCTGCTGAAGCCAGTGCATGTCCAGGCCCGTCTGAAGTTTGCCAGAGAGCACATGGATGATACAGCAGAGGATTGGGAGAATGTCATGTGGTCAGATGAAACCAAAGCAGAACTTTTTGGTATAAACTCAACTCGTCGTGTTTGGAGGAAGAAGAATACTGAGTTGCATCCCAAGAACACCATACCTACTGTGAAGCATGGGGGTGGAAACATCATGCTATGGGGCTGTTTTTCTGCCAAGGGGACAGGACGACTGATCCGTGTTAAGGACAGAATGAATGGGGCCATGTATCGTGAGATTTTGAGCCAAAACCTCCTTCCATCAGTGAGAGCTTTGAAGATGAAACGAGGCTGGGTCTTCCAACATGACAATGATCCAAAACACACCTTCCTTCCCTCCCCATCTCCAGCTGCCTCCCTCTTCCCGCTCCACCACAACCACCCACACATGCAGGGCCTTGGAGTAGGGGTATGTCACCAGGGTGCAGAGGAGGCTACCCCCCCTCTGTCCCCTTCTGGCTGCCTCTGCCTCAATTTTATCCCACAACTTAGACATTCACATTACTCACACTCTCATTACACATACATATAGGATCTTGGGGGTGGGCACGATACACGGAGTCCAAAGTACCATCAGGGTGTACACCCCACCCCTGGCATCGTTGCCCACCTCTCAATTTTAAATACACGTAGACATTGAGGGCTAGCAGGAGGGACCATGCGCTTACCTGCTGCTCTCTGGCAGGTAGCTCCATGCCCTCCTGGGTTTTAAATGCACCTTAGAACACACATGCATCAACATTACAATGAGCGGGTGGAGGGAGGTTTGGAGTCTTCTCTCACCCCCGTTCTCTGCGACCTGCTGGAGCAGGGGGGCTAGGAGGAGGAGTTGGCTGTCCGACTGCAGTCTGGAGTGTGGAGCCTTCCTGCTGCTGCGGAGTCGGGGCGGTCTGCCTCCCCCCACCGCAGGGAAAAGGGAAACACCACCTGGGTCTGGGTGCAGTTCCCCCCTCCAGGGGCGAGGGCACCTAGACCCGGTTTGTAGAGTACGCTTGGGGAGTGTGATCGTGTGTACAACGTCTCTTTATGTCTGTCTCCACGTTGGTTGAGTGTGGAGTAAGTGCATATGAGAGCATGAGGGTGGGAATGGATGTTTGTATCTGTGTGTGCCTGTATGTCTGTGTCTATATGTCAGGTTGGGTGTCAGGCGCCACCTCTCTGGGGACATCTCAGGCCCTCCAAGGTTTGGAGGCCTATCTCCCCCTACCACCACTTCCCCTGCCAGTGGCGGACCCCCTCAGACATCGGTGCGTTGGTGGTTCTTTGTGTCCGGGGATGGGCGTCCAGGTACACACCGGCTCACTCCTTGGCGGCCGCTTATCGGGGCCTGGAGCCTGGGGCTCGCTCGGGCCACTTCGGAGGTGGGGTGCCCCCGGCCTCTCGGCCTGGGGCTCGGTCACTCAGGCGCAGCTGGCTGCCGGCGGAGCTCACGGGCGCGTCACTGCAACTCCCCCTGGCTTCTGCTCCGCGGCTGCTGAGTGAGCCCTCATCTGGGACTCTCCTCAGCTCTTTCCGGGACAGTGGCGCAGCTGCCCCTCTGTTGGTCTTCCTTGGTCTCTTGTGTTCTGGGGGCCTCTGGATGTCTGGAGTTTTGATCTCCTCCACACCTGCTTCACGCCCTGGAGGACGGGGCTGTGGCCCCCCCCACACCCTCTAGCAGATTATTACATGAAGGAACCTTTTAAAAAAACAAAAAACAAGCGCGTCCATGCTCACAGGTGTACACACGGGTGATCACACCCACAAACTACACCCTTTTTGGCTCCTACCTCAAAGCACACTGTGTTCTGTTGATCTTATGTGCTGCACAATAATGTTTAACATTTAGTATTTACTGTCATATTCCCATATATCATTGTGATGTTGTTTATTCTATTACTCTTGTTCTCTTCTGCTTGCTTTCTTTTTTCTTTCTCAGCAGGTGATCCAGGTGATTGATATATGCATTTTTTTTCTCTGCCCGTTCTGTTGGTTTTTGTCTTTTGCCCTTTTCCCCCGTCCCTCTTCTCAGCTGTTTCTCTTTCCCTCTTTCTTTCTCCCCTTCTTTCCCCCAGTCAAGTCTGTCCCGTATTCAGTAAGTGAAAATAAAATAAACAATAAAAGGTGAATCAAATGGACCATTACGGCAAGGCTGGGATGGTCAGTTTGGTAAAGTAAATCCGTTGGGCATCTTTCTTTGCCTTTAGACAACAATTCTGATGGCAAAAGAGCCAAACGGGACAGGCCAAAAAAAAAAAAAAAAAAAAAAAAAAAATCAGAATAAAGCTGTCTGTCAGAGCTTTATTTGATGATGTGCCCACAGGGAGCCAAGAAGTGCAGTGTATGAGTACAGGCTGTAGCACCACACCAGGTGCACGTAGATGTAATTATGTGTGAAGATTCCTTCAGGAATTTAATAACATGAATGAACAAACTATTGGCCTCTGGGCTTGATTACTGCTCCCCTCTGACAACTCAATTTTTAGAACACGACATTTTACGATGTAGAGTTAACACCTACATGTCACAGGCTGGGTCTCTGACCCAGCGCTCTGAGTTCATGTTTGTATTTGTCTCATTTTGTTATGTGATTTAGTTTGTGTTATTTCCTATCTGCCTTTAGTTTAGGCAGTTATTGTTCCTGGGTTTTCTATGTTTTGGGGTTTTGTATTTATTCATCACATATTAGGTCTGTTAAGTTGTGTTGTCATGTTTTAGTTTTAGTATTTCCTGTTTTATTCTGACAATGTCATGTGTTCTTTGTTTATTGTATTTAGCTTTCCTCTCCTGGTCCTGTCATTAGGTTTATGTCTGTCAGCTGTTTCCCCCATGTGTCTCCACCTCCCCTGATCACCTCATGTATGTATTTAAGCCCTTTGTTTTCTGCATGCCATTGTCAGGTCGTCTGCTCATCCATGTCTCATCCCCAGGTACCCATGTCAGTTCACTATGGTTAAGCTTTTTCATGTTTTGTTATTAGTTCACCCAGTTTAGGTTATTGTTTAGTTTTCACCGATGCCCGATTATTTTTACCCTCATTGCTAGCCTCAATAAACGGCTTGTTTTGTTTATCCACAAAAAAAAAAAAAAAAAAAAAAAAAAGAAGCATTTGAAAGTCCTGGAGTGGTCTAGCCAGTCTCCAGACCTCAACCCCATAGAAAATCTGTGGCGGAGTTGAAAGTCCGTGTTGCTCGGCGACAGCCCCAAAACATCACTGCTCTTGAGAAGATCTGCATGGAGGAATGGGCCAAAATACCAGCTACTGTGTGTGCAAACCTGGTAAAGACCTATAGTAAACGTTTGACCTCTGTTATTGCCAACAAAGGTTATGTTACACAGTATTGAGTTGTATTTTTGTTATTGACCAAATACTTATTTTCCACCCTGATTTACGAATAAATTCTTTACAAATCCTACCATGTGGATTCATGGATTTTTTTTTTCACATTCTGTCTCTCACAGTTGAAGTGTACCTCTGGTGCAAATTACTGACCTCTGTCATCATTTTAGGTGGGGGAACTTGCACAATCGGTGGCTGACTAAATACTTTTTTGCCCCACTGTATATGAAGCAACGGTTGACATTCAAACAATTAAATGCATATACAGTGTTGTGAAAGATAAAGTTTTTGCATGACTCTATACAGATGGGGAAAATTAAGTGCATTAAAAGGTAACAGTAAGATGCTACTAATTACTGTAATTACTTCACTGTAGAGTAAAAATACCACTGAAACTTACAAATAAACCAGCAATTAATATCAGGGTTGGTGCGTCTCAGATCTTAGTAGTGAGCAGTTTTGTACATGTACTGTAGGTATGTCTGTAGAAGCCATGGAGTTACAATATTTGGATGTTTTTTTATTACACTAAACAAAAGTCTTTAAATTACGGTTAATTAATTCTGAGAAACGGAACTAGACTTGAGCTTTATCTGCACCTACATTCAAATAGCTTCAGAAAACCCACTGAATATGATTTTAAAAGCCCATTTTAATTAGGCACAGACAGTGTGAAAGTGCAGGATGAATTCAAATACAGCTGCATTTGTGCTTGTTAATGTATGCATGTCTCACTAAGCTTTTCACAGTCCTTAAGCTAAACATTTGCTGAACTCACTTCCCCAAAAATGTAACCAGAGGCATACAGCAAAAGAACCAAAAACAAAACATCAGTGAATTGGGGTGTCCTAGGACAATTAATAAAGGACAGAGTTTGCATTTAGCTTTTAACATAGAAAACATCCCATGTATGAACTGTGAAACTAAAGTTTGACTTAATGGTTTCTAAGCATATAATGTCTACGAATAAACCCAGCAACCTCACTGTGACTTTAACGCTTGCTGTAATATCGCTTCCTCCCCCCCCTTCCTGCTTGCAGAAGTTCAATGAGATAATGTGACACTGAAGCATTTTTTCCTCATTAGTTGGAAATGAGTGGATAGTTAAGCATGTCTACCCTTGAATGAACAACAGATAGACTTAGGCGTATCAGTGTGACTTTGTCAAAAAAGTGTGAGGTGGCTCTACACTATTTTTAACAATAAAGTTATTAAAATACTTTAACAATTTACAAAAATACTGCACAGGAAGTATAACGCATTACTCCTGCATGAGTTTGGCAGCACAAAGAACTTCCCCTTAGGTCACAAGGAGGTTGTACCATGTAAATTCTAATGCTATGAGTTGTAAAAATCTACACAGTGGCAACAACATTAAATGTGCACACAATGATAGCGAAATGCGTTTTGTTAGTGCCATCGCTCTAAATGTCACCCTTTTCCCCAGTGTACTGGAGGAAAAAAGCAAGGTCTCCCCACGATCAATAAATTCATGTCCGAATAGTCAGTAATTTGCCCTGTGTACGTCTGTAAAGAAAATGCCCTTGTCTGAAACCAACAGGGGTCAACATTTGTGAGTTTAGGAAAAAGCCTTCTTTTCATCCCTCTGATCCAAAGTTGACCTAATTCATGATGGGTTATTAAATAATTCGTTTTTTCTTATGCATGGAAGCACATTCAAGATAAGAACATTTGGAGATTCCCTGTTTACTGTTGCTGACTATAGTAACTATGTTGCAAGAAGTTTAAATCTGTATGCCTTTGTTGACTTCCTTCCCAAATACCTTCCCTTATCTTGGCTTTCTAAACCATTTTTTCTTTCTTTCTTTGTGCAGAGTACCCTGCCAAATTTCACATGTGCATACAAAACCCTTCTCAACCATATATGAAACATACTAAACAGTGGAACTTAAAGCATTGTCAAGCTCTCAATAGTTCCTCCTGATCTGAAGCTCTCTCTGCACCCATCGTCTTCTGCTGTTGAATGAATGATGAATGAAAAAGGAAACAGATAATTTGCTAACCATCATGTGTGGGTAATGACTGTTACCATGCAACTGTGCTCTGCAGCACATCAATTAAAAGTCATGATAGAAGAATGGATGTTACTCAGAAATGCTGAGATACTTTCATAAATATTGTTTAATAAGCAAACCACTGGCAGAGAGAACACAATACGGGCAGCTTGAGATGTTTGTGAACAGCTGAAGTTTTGTGAGGTGTTACTTTCTGGCAGGAATACCAGGAGTATCAGTGCACTTTCCAATGTGAACTTTCCAGAGCCCTGCAGAGGAATGAATGGAAAAGCTAATTTTGGGTCCCTCAGGCCCCAGCTTTGACTCTTTATGTGCTAAATGTTTAATCAGCAAATATTAGAGTTGGTTTGGTGGTTGCTAATATGCTTGATTAACCTTCATGTAGAAAATGAACAGACTAACACAACAAGAAACGATATGGGAGAAATGATTGTTTACTGAAAATCAAAAGGTCATCAGGATAATCAATCATCATGTCCCATGTTGTAATTAAAGAAACTGCTTACCAACACTTGAGTCACCAGCACATGATGAACTCTCCAGCAGCAGCAACAGCAGCAGGGTGATGAACACCCAGATGAAGATGCTAAATGCTACAGAAGATAATAATAATAATGACACTGAGTTGATGTTTTAAAAACGAGCATTAAGTTTAGATAATTTTAGAACTTACCTTTCATGCTGAGCTAAATAAGAGTCTAAATGTTCTATTACAGTGTTATTCTGCTCTTTCTAATATGTTTGAGAAACAGAGATAGGCTGCTGTCTTCATAACGTGCCATTGAGACCATGCTGATGCAGCTTCACTGGCTTTATAATTAACTATCGGGAAATGGGCGGTAAAAAAGCATCCTCCACTTCCTCTATTTAGAATTTCATAGAAAACCCACAGTGTACCACTGGCTTCAAAGCTTTCTGATTGGACAGTCTTACACAGACTGGCAGAAATTCTAACTTCAAAAACTGAAATAGACCCTTTATATATATACATATGTGTGTGTGTATATATACACACACATATGTATATATATATACCGTTCAGATCAATGCCGTGAAACCAAACCGCTTTGAGAAAGTTTCAAGGTGTTATATCCCCACCTGCTGGTAAATTTTATTTAGCACCGCATTGTGTGAACTAACAGGGGACATTAGCTCTGTAAAATCAACGCATACTGTGTATACAACCTTAACACCCCATTACGTTTCATTTCAGTGACAATTATGATGCAAAACTGTAGTCAAGCCACCATTGTTTTTTTTAATTAGCATACACAATTATTTGCACTTCCTGTTGTATGTTCTGTAGTCTAATTGCACCTATCAAAAGATAAATACCCTGCTAGAATTTGACAGCAAAATAGTTTGTTTTGTTTTGTTTTTTCTAAAAACTTGAATTTGGGTGCATAGTTACTTTGTTAGCTGAAGCAACCCTAATCCTAACCCAGGATGTTTCACTCACTGAAGTATGACTAGGAAACAGTGGAGTCACAGGGGTGTAGTTTAAGATAAGATAAGATAAGATAAGATAGAACTTTATTAATCCCTCGGGTGGGTTCCTCTGGGAAATTCGACTTCCAAAAAGCACAGCAACGACCGAAGTTACAGTTACAGAATTGTTATATATATATATATATATATATATATATATATATATATATATACACACACACACACACACACACACACACACACACACACACACACACACACACACACACACACACACACACACACACATATATATAAATACAGAGACAAATATAAATAAAATATACAAAGGGGATAAATAGAATAAATAGGAATAAAAAATAAAAATACAAGTGAATTGCACATTTCAAGTATTGAGTCTATTGCACTGTTGACTATTTACAAAAAGTATTGCACAAGGTATTGTACAGTGAGGTGAAGAGGCACTACAGCTTAGTTGTTCCCCCCTCCTTTGTCCTCCTGTTTCCCCTCCCTCTCCCCTCCAGAGAGGAGTTAAACAGTTTGATGGCGTGTGGGACAAAGGAGTTTTTAAGTCTGTTAGTTCTTGTCTTGGGGAGAAGCAACCTGTCACTGAACAGACTCTTCTGATTGTTTATGGCCGTGTGCAGAGGATGCCTGGCATTGTTCATAATGTCCAGCAGTTTCTTTAATGTCCTTTTCTCTGCCACTGTCACCAGAGTGTCCAGCTTCATGCCGACCACAGAGCCAGCCTTCCTGATCAGTTTCTCCAGCCTGCATGAGTCCTTCTTTGCTGTGCTGCTCCCCCAGCACACCACAGCATAGAAAAGTACTCCAGCAACCACCGACTGGTAAAACATCCTCAGGAGCTTCCTGCAGATGTTAAAAGACCTCAGCCTCCTGAGGAAGTACAGTCGGCTTTGGGCTTTTTTATACAGGTGCTCTGTGTTGCATGACCAGTCCAGTTTATTGTCCACCCACAGCCCGAGGTACTTGTACTTGTTGACCACCTCCACCTCCTCCCCCTCTATCTGAACCGGCAGTGGACCTTCTCTGGGCCTCCCGAAGTCCACAACCAGTTCCTTAGTCTTTGAGGTGTTGAGTTGCAGGTGGTTTGTGTGACTCCATGCGACAAAGTTCCTCACCAGACTTCTGTACTCCTCTTCCTGATCATCCCAGATACACCCCATGATGGCCGTGTCATCTGCAAACTTCTGAATATGGCATAATTCAGAGTTGTAGCAGAAGTCAGAGGTGTACAGGGTGAAGAGAAGAGGGGACAGCACAGTTCCCTGTGGTGCTCCTGTGCTGCTGACCACTGTGTCAGACGTGATGTCCTTCAGCCTGACGTACTGTGGTCTGTCGGTGAGGTAGTCGGAGATCCAAGCCACCAGGCAGGGGTCCACCTCCATCCTGTTCAGTTTTTCCTGAAGCATACAGGGCCGGATGGTATTAAAGGCACTGGAAAAGTCAAGAAACAGTATCCTGACCGTGCCTTTTCCCCCATCCAGGTGTGAGTGGGCTCTGTGTAGGAGGTACAGGATGGCATCCTCCACTCCGACACCCGCCTTGTATGCAAACTGTAGTGGGTCCTGGGCATGTTGTACCTGTGGTCGGAGGAAGTTGAGGAAGAGCCGCTCTAGAGTCTTCATAAGATGTGACGTCAGTGCCACCGGTCGGAAGTCATTCAGCTCATTGGGCCGGTTCTTTTTGGGGACCGGGACGATGCAGGATGTCTTCCATAGGGCGGGCACTCTCCCCAGTCGCAGACTGAGGTTGAAGACTCGTTGTAGCGGCTCCCCAAGTTCAGCAGCACACGCCTTAAGCATCCTAGGACACACCTTGTCTCGGCCTGCTGCCTTTCTGGGGCGAAGCTTCCTCAGTTGCCTCCTGACCTGATCCACTGTGACACTGGGAGATGTTTGGGAGGAGGGGAGGGGGGGAGATGTCTTGCTGCTGAGAGAGGGATTGGAGGAGGGGGGTGTCATGGTGTCAGGAAGGGGGGGAAGCGAGGGAGGCAGGAGAGTGGGGAGAGGACTCTGTAGTGAAGGTGAGGGTGAGGGTGGGGGGGTTGTGGGTTTGTGGAGTGGTTCGTGTGCTTCATAAAACTCATAATGAAACAGTGGTACACGTCTTCTGAAACTGCACCCACACAACAATCTTTTAGAAAGATAAGACAAACATTTTCATAACAAAGTTAGAACCATATCTTTGCTGGATAAATTTGTATTATTTGGTTTATTTGGTGCATAATTTGGTATTGTTTGCTCTTAAGGAGCTTAAAGGCAATGACACACTGTATTTATTTTATTTTATATATATTATGGTAAACATCAACATCCATTCAGGCAGGTTTTTAACCAAAAACCAAATACATTAATACATACGTACAGTACAGCCCCAAACATAAATAAAGTAGTTTACTCAGGTAAAAAGTTGATTCTTCAGTTGTTTTCACTTGTATTACCAGTAAAGACTTTAAGACTGCCTAATCATCATACATAAAAATAAAATACCAGAATATGGGCTTCTCCTAAACTTATTATTGGCCCTTGTGTTTAGATAAAGTTTGTGTTTCTTTTTAATTATTGTGAATACTTTAGTTGTCCGAGAAGTAAGAAATGATTATAAGGATCTACTATTGGATAAACATATGTATTGACAATACAAAATATAACTGCCATAAGTACAAGTAGTCTGCATATAATTAAAAGAAAGACTTCACTGACTTTACTGAATTCCATAAACGTTAATATTACATTTTTTGTCATTTTCTAATCAAAAACTTATTTTTAAAGTCAGAGTAAATTAAATCACACTTATAAAACAAATGTGTCAAAAATCACAGTCCTGGTAATTTTTATTTGGATGAAGGTCAAAACCTTTTGGGTTCTGCCAAATTTTTTCATGTGCATGAAACAAAAGGCTGCGACCTTAGAAAGTAAGAGCTGTGTTTATTTTTTGTAAGGCTGAGGTCACCAGTCTTACCATAAAGATAGGAACACTGTCACTGGTGTAGCCAGGTTTGAATCACTGGGGAAAAGGAAGGAAAGAAACAAATGCAGCTGAGTTTCCATTTTCCGATCTCTGATACCTTCCAGTTGAGATGCCATTTGAGCCAAACCTTTGTGAGATTTTAGCCTTTTGAAAGCACTTTTGTATAATTCCCTGCATACTGTAGCAATTTTAGAGCTAACCTGTTTGTAGTGTCCTTATTCAGATAAGTTTGATCTAGACTGAAGAATTCAGCTAAGTCTTTTACACTTTGCATACTTCTCTAATTGTGGTGTCTCGGAAGGAAGTTAATCAAATCTGTTGTAAAATGATAACGATATAAGCTATTTGTTAGCCTTATATCTAACATGTGCTCTGTAGCTGTAAATGCCTGCTAAAATCATACAGATACTTTATCCATTTTCTCCAAAATCCTCAGTGAAATTAATGTCGCTTTTTAATTTGTTATATTGTGATTGCATTAATCTAACTTATTGATTTAACTTGTTAAGTTAGAAGAATATTACTGTTTTCTAGTGATATATTTGTGTTTCCAAAAAGATTCCTGAAGGTCTACTTTAAAATGACCAGAGAATCAGACTTCTAAAAGTTGCAACAAAATAATTCAAAACAACAACAAAAGATGACATTTTAAAGTCTTCAAAGCTGGTTTTCCTTCACGAACTTAGTTACTTGTAGCGACTGTATGCCAATTTGGACAGTTATTATATTATTATTATTAAATTAATTAATGGGCACTGGAGAATAAAAATGTATAGAGTCACAAATCGAAACTTTTGCTGACTATGCCCAAAATAAGGTGTTTAAACTATTATTCCCCAGGAATTTAAACTTCTGCCTTCTTTGCTCTAGCTAAAATCTCCCATTTCAATTTAAAATGTTATGAGTGCTGTAAAAAGTCCACTTCATGTAGAATCTATTTTCCACTGTTGTTTTGATTACCTCAAAAATGGCACACATGCTAGATTTCCATATATAGTTTGTTGTCTTCTCTGCATTCGGTTGCTTTATATTCTTCCCGAGTTCATCAAAAACAGCACTGTTCTGTAACCAAAATGAAAACACTAATTTTATATGAAATAATTTAATCCAGCTCATTCTGCTGCCTATATGTGGTGCTTTCTGAAAAAAATGCACAATTTAAAACAACTTATTGTTTAGAGGAAATCAGCGCACCTATTGTTTACAGTTGTCTGAGCAGGGTTTTTCACAGTTTTTCAGAGTTTAGCATCTTGATGCTTTGTAAGTGAAAACTGAGGATCACTCTTCAGCCAGCATTAAGCGTACAAACCAACCAACCAACGTCCGAGGCTTCAAACTGTATTTGGGTTCCATTCTGTTTCCTAGACATGATCGATATGAAGAAGAATGAGACGCATCAGGAACTAATTATCAAATCATCTTTTCCCGCCTTACAAGTGCCTGAAAAGGACCTATCTGCGCAGGTTGCCATGGAGATGTTGGCGCAGGCTGCAACCGAGGCTCGCTGCTTCCTACAGCATTCCTGGTAATTGAGATCAGATGCTCCTCTCAGTGGAACCTGGACTGGGAGTAACCTGGAAGCATTTATTTTATGGAGAAGATGTTTAGTTAAGCCTTGCTCCCGCTCTAAATGAGCCTCGGCCCAGCTCTGGTGATGAATACGATTGGTGAAAGCAGTGAAGGCTGGTTCCTGACTTCTTCCTTCCCCTGGTTCGGGTTACAGATTAGCAGACTTCCTGTCCAGTTGTGGAATAAGCCAAACCAACTGATGGAGAGGCAATAGGTGTATGGGCAATGGCATCATGTGTTATCTCAAATGGGATTTCTGACAGAGCCACACAGCATGGATCCTGAAAGTATCAACTTATTAGAAGAAGCAGCTGATTGCAAAGGAGGGCAGACCTCCTCTGGAGTCAGGTGGTGGTCCATATTAAGTTACTACATTACTTAAGTCGTCCAGCTGTACTAGTAACATTTTGTGTACAGTACAAACAGTACAGTACATTACTCATTGGACCAAATGGGCTGACATTAGCTAGTCACTAGCCAAATTGTGTTAAAAGAATAAATTTCAAAAATTAAAAAAATATTGTTTGCCAGCATCCTGTGAGGATCTAGCTGGTTTAAGTGCCAACGTGTAATTTCTTTATATGGTCAAAAAGTTTAAATGATCAGGTACAAAGAGCAGATTGAAATGAAAAAAACAAACAAACAGCTAATGTCAGTCTGTTATTCCAAAGGTTTGGGCATTTAAACAACACTTGGCTTCAAACAGTTCTTCATATAGGGCAAACCCCCCCAAAAAAACCCTTACTTTTTTACATTACATTCAGCTGCTGTTCTTATGAGCTCTCATAATTTGAACTTTCCTTTTGGTAATGAAAGACCTGAGCATATAAGCCAAACTGTCAATTTTCTGGTCGAGCTATGTCTCATTTATAGCCACGAACAAATAAGATCATGGATGGAAGTGTTCGAAATGAGCATTCTTCAGAGGGTGACTGGGCTCTCCCTTAGAGACAGGGTGAGGAACTCATTCATTTATTAGGGATTCACAGTACAGCCACAACTCCTCCACACTGAAAGTAGCCAGCTTTGGTGGTTTGGGCATGTCCTACAGGGAGGAGGCCCCAGGGTAGACCCGGAGTAGACACTCAGCAGAGATCTGGGAACAGCTCAGTGTTCCTCCAGATTAGCTCTGCCTAGGTTGCTGGATTAGACTAATACATGCATGGCTACCAGGTATTACTTGTAAAGCGTGTATTGTAGTCATACCACTGTCCTGCAGACAGTTGGATGCAGTTGGCATGAGAAAACAATTTACAAGTGAAACTGATGGAAATGTCATTATTTGTGCACGCTATATTCAAGCTATCCCCCGACAAGATGAAAAGTCAGGTGATCACCAAAGTAAAAATGTTTCATTTGAAAAGGGACATGTTGAAAAGTTTGAATTTGGACAAAAACTCGATAATGGTGTCTTCACTCGGAGCACAAAGAGGTACAAATATTAGGTCTACAAAGGGATAATAATTTTGCTCATTGTCTTGTATAATATATATTAATAATATGTAATAACCAAATGATGATGGAAGTTTTGTGTTTTGCTCTACTGCTATCAAGTGGTTCAAAGCAGCTGCTTTGATATATTTTCATGTAAAGCTGCAAATTGATTGAAATAGAAATGCTATATTTCTTTCCTATATAAGGATTTTATATGCATACAAAACATATCAACATTATTACTACCTAATGGTACTCGAGATAAATAGAAAGAGCCTGTCTCCTTTTAAAAATAGCGCTATACTGTAGAGATCATCTCTAACTGGGTCAGCATAGTTTCTCGTAAGTACTGTTTAGGTGGTCATAGTGCCGAGGCCTTTACACTACTTGTTACAAATGATCTGGGATCTGTGGGAGGGGCCAGATTTGGAGTCATTCATCAGCTGTCGACGAGCTGGCACAGTTCACCATAGAAAAACACAGTGTGCCCCCTCTGTAATGCAGCCACTCTGTAGTTAGACCACATTTTAAGTGTTTACACTTAGAGGCACACATGGTCGAGAAAATAAAAGCTTGCGTGCAAATTTGCCACTCTACCAGAAACTGTCTCAGAACTGGTAAATGTGCCAACCATCTTTTTGTCTAAACTATCTCATCTAAACTGCTCTTTATTCGCACTCATATGAAAACAAACTCTTTGGCAGTCCTGCTTGTGCTTCGGGTCATAGATCCTTTCCAATGCTCTCTGCTAAAACACCCCTCTGTTTCCTGCCCACCTCACCCTGTTCATCAGAGCATGAGCGTGCCCGCTGCCAGTCACCCCCACTTGACATGGCTCAAAAGTGCTGCCCTGCACCCGGGGCTGCTGGGATCAATAGAGCTTCAGGATATTGCAGTCGGCATCAAACTAAACACACAATGCATCCTGCACAAGTAATCTCCACGCTGAGTCTATTTGATGCGACAGTTTAAACACTTGAACTCAAAGCTCCCCTTTCGGGGGTGGTGGTGTTGAAGGAGGCTGGGTGGGCTGTGGTGGGGTGTGCATATGCTGACCTAAAGGGGTTTTCGTGATTAGGAGTCTCGTACACCTCTGATTGCTGCGGGTCACTGCAGGTGAGTACAAGTGGTCGGAAGGAAGTAATTTTCCTTCTGGAGCTGGTTACCTGATTGGGTAAGTAGCTGATCTCTGACACTGACCCAAGTCCTCTAACATATCTAGAGCTGAGCTGGAGCCTG
Source organism: Rhamphochromis longiceps (assembly GCF_057381845.1). Classification (NCBI taxonomy): domain Eukaryota; kingdom Metazoa; phylum Chordata; class Actinopteri; order Cichliformes; family Cichlidae; genus Rhamphochromis; species Rhamphochromis longiceps. The sequence continues at coordinate 37,714,107 of NC_140568.1, read as the reverse complement.
TTTAGAGGCAAGATTTGGGGTAGATTAATATGTTGCGCTCATAAAATTAAAGATTTTGTAGATAATTGTCATATTTTTCCTGTTATTTTAGAGAACTATGGAATTATTGCACCTGAAGCAATTTAACTGAACTACATTAAAATACTTTTCTCCTGTTTGTTCTCAGTGAGTTGTTTTTTGTCATGAGTAGCTGCCAGGGCAGGGAAAACCCCTCGAAACTTCCTTCACACAGATGCGTGTACATATGTTTGTTATTGTCAGCAGAGAAGACAACAAATAAAAAACAAACCCTTCTTCAGGGAGGAGAGGGGTCAAATTCACGAAGTGGAGAAGTTGGATCCAGGTCAGAATCATCAAAAGGTTAAAAATCCACAGCATCATGCTAATAGTTAGTCAAACCGTTTGAAATGTGAACCCAAAGCCTGATGACATCAACACTGTTTCTTTCACAAAATTTGAAAAGCTTCACCAGAGTGAGAGAAGATCAGTTCCTACACCCTGAAAATTACTGATCTTGACAGTGAAATAAGTACACAAGAGAAGTACCACAGATGACTCAATGGTAGAAAGAACAAAGTGTTAATTGAACACATAGGAGGATATGTAGCATGAACAGAACATGTTAGGCTAATTGAACACAGGTGTGAAGGACAACACAGGTAAGATTAGTTAGGCCTACAGTCACAAAGGAGGGAAAACGCTATGGAGACAGGAAGCAAAACCAACTTGGATACACGAAGCCCAATAATAATAATATAAAACAGGAAATTAATTGAAAGGATTCCAGCATCATGGCACACTGTCCATAATGAATAAAATAAACTTTTATTTTTAACAGAAGATTTCATGTACAGTAAATCCAGCAAATTCTAGCCTGTACTACTAATACTCAACATATATATTTTCACGAATATAATCTGAATGACAGTAGAGCTGTAGGTGTAAGCCTTGGGCAGTCTTGCATCAATCAGCATGAATTGTAGTCACAGCTTGTTGCACAGCTGCAAAGACGTCACAAAATTAACTCATTCACTGCCATTGACGTCTATAGCCGTCAATTGCAGTGAATGAGTCAATGGGTTTAACTCATTCACTGCCAATGGCTGGCAGTGAATGAGTTAAAAGAAAAAAAGTTTAAATTGCTACTTTTACTAATGCTATAAGATCTCTTGGTTGTAAATGAAATTTCACCACAAACCAATATGAGTTTGGGATAAACTTGTGATGTGTATATCTCTGCCTTTTGTCCCTGTTAGTCGGGTAAACCAGGTGCTCACTGGCTACTAGAGGGGTTTCTACTTTCACCTAGCAGAGGAAAAGGCTTTGGTCTCTTTCCTCCCTCCTGTAGTGGAATTGATCAGCTGCTTCCTGTCTGTAAATAAAGAGGCATACTGTAACCCACTTGATAAATATCAAGGAGAATACGGCAATCAGCTGAAAGCAATTTGCATGTCTGTGCTCAAGCCAGCGGCTCGTGATTTTCTCTCCTGTCATCTATCATAGACCACACGCTTGGGCCAAAATACACAATACTCCCAAATTGCTGTCATATGGAGTGCAAGGCCTGAAAAAAGCCCTTCATTTTTCCTTGTCTGTACTTCAAATAAACTTGTATTTGTTAAATAACTGGAGAGGGTTTTTTTCCTCCCCAGTGCAACTTTTCAGAGAGAGGGATGGTGTAATGTGCCATTTCCTTTGTTTGTTGAAAGCTTGGCTGTAGGACTGTAATCTAGATGGGTTTGATCTTAGAGTAGACACAGCCTGTTGAACAATGGTTGCTGCTGGATGTTAAGTCTTTAAACATAAAACTGACCTGCAACATTCACTAGCTGGATGGAGTATTATCTTGGTCTTTCTTGTTTTATTCATGCATCGTCACATTTTCACTACTCATTGTGTAAAAAAAAAAAAAAAAAATCCCAAAACATAATTTTTCTCACATTTAAACAAACATATAAGGAGACTTCTAGCACTAGTTCCCAGTTTTCAATTTGAACTAATTTATCACGTTCCAAACGCTGCCCGACCTCATTAGGAGAGCAACTGGGGGTTAAAATGAGCAATGTTTACATAGGTGACTTCTTGCAGTTGTACGAATAAAGGCAAATCCACCACTGAACTGTTCTGAACACTTCACTTCAGCATCCTAGTCTTTGACCCAAATTTGGCACGCTTGACTTTAAATCACATGGTAGGCACTCCCTAAAATATACCCTGCTTAGTCAGATATTGCTGCACTAAACAGGATGTTATGAGTGGTGTCATATTTATGCGTTATATTACTTCATGTTCTTTATTTGTATTCTTTCTTTTTCTTAAAAAAGGGTCAGCATAGTGTTGGTGACAGTAGATGGATGCCTTAGTGTGGCCAGTGTGCATCTTACAGATGACTGGCCACCTCATATAGGGCACCAACATGCCACAGAACAGCTTTTTGTGCTGCACTAAAGAAGATTTAAACTATTTATTGAGCCTATCAGCCTGTTAGAAATGCTTGAATTCATAAACTGAGGAAATCATTGTGCCATAGATATCTCTTCTTGGTCAGTTTTCAAACTCTTTCTATCAGTCTGTGGCTTCTTCCTTTAACAGTGGGGGTGGTTTGGTGGTTAGCACTGTGCTTTTTGCCTGTAGTTTGCATGTTCTTCCTGTCTCCATGTTCTTTCCAGGTGCTCCAGCTTCCTCCCATAGTTCAAAGACATGCACAGGGTAACAGTAATGGCCTAAATTGGCTGTAGGTGTAAAAGTGACCGTGAATTGTTGCCTGTTTTCTATGTTAGCACTTCGACAGATTGGTGACCTGTCCAGGATGTGCCCTGCCTCTCACCTTATAACAGTTGGGACAGGCTCCAACTCCCATGTCACCCTGAAGTGGACAATCAATATTTTACGTTTTTCCAAGTCTTTTAGTTCAATACATGATGTTAATTTGTTAAATATGTTGACGAATGCTTGTAATTATTGAAATTTTAACATAGATGATTATTAAGCCATTTTTTAACCACGTTTTTATCTTTAGCAGCCATAAGTAAACATATAAACTACATTTCACAACTTCTCTGTTCGGTTGAGAAATTAGGGCTTTCCACATTTACTCAGGGGTCACTCTGGTGACTACACAAGTAACCCTGTTGAACTGGTTAGTAGAGCAGATAAATCTTTTTCCAACAACATTTTAGAGCCCTGCTCTCACTCAAACTTCGGATATGTAACAATACTCACACAGAGTAGCAGAGTTTCTACAGAAACAAGATAAGAACCTACTGTTGCATTTAGGGCTCACTCCACCCTTCTCCAAACATTTTAAATTCGGCCAACATGCCAAGCAGAGCATCAATCATCCCTGTAATGTGACTTTGGCCCTGTTCTCTGTAATATCCAGATACAGAGAGTCACGAATCATGCTCACTGCATTGTGACTGCAGCTCACCCCAAAAGAATCACAGAAAACAGACAAAATCATTAAGCACAGATAACTGTCTCCTAAAGAAGAAAGTTTGCATGTTTAACTGGTTAATCCTATAATCAAAATGTATATCCTTGCTGTTTCAACAATGGCAGGAGAAATACAAAAGAAGTGATGCAACATGTAATACTGACTGTCTGTGTTTAGTCTTTAAACTGTGCTGCCAGCAAACAAATAAATGAAATCGATTTAGGAAGAAAATAACAAAAACAAAACAGTGTGCATGCAAGAGATGAACCACATGATCATTATCAATTTTCTACTTCAGTTTCATGTCATTAAAAAAATCTTAATGTTGTGACAAACAGTTGTAATTAGGTTCTTCTTCAAAAATCGGGCTCTGTATAAGAAAGATGGTCGATGTACAACAAGATAACTTTGGTTTAAGGTGACAAATTTTGTGGGGTTTTACAGCTTTGTGTGAGACTGCAACCACATCTTTAGTGAGATTAAAGAAAAGTCATTTAATTTAGTGTATCTCATAACATTTTACTCTACTACATAAACGCTACAATATAAAATTGGGAATTTCACCGATAATAACTAAAAGAAAATCATCATAACAAATTAAAACTTTATTTCAGATCTTCTGTTTAATGTGTTTCACTAAACAATCTACCAGTAAAGTGAAACTTTTGCAGGGAAAAGTATTAAATAGGAGTTTTACAGTGAAAAAACATATTCTCCATCATACGGGTTTAATTTAATCAGAATTCATGGACAACATAAGCAAACTACCCAGAACCGTCCTCTGATCCTGAGTCAAATGCTGCTGAATCCTTATTGGTATTGGTACAAGAGTATTTGCCCTTTGCAAAAGTGAGACTCGCCCACTTCAAACCAATGTATAAAGACCGCAGACAAAACTGCAAAAACAAATATCTCTCATGTGAAATTACCACAGGGTGTAAGATTAGCACAATATATTTTGTTCGGGTACTGCAGGACTCCTTTCCTCAGACTCTGAGACAGTAAAAAGCATTCCTCACTCATAAACTTGCATGTGCACATTCGTCCTTCGACAAGAAGAATGACTCATACTAAAAATGCACTAAGACTCATATTTTGGAGACTGAGATGACCTTTTAGTGAATCGTATCAGATAAACAAAACTTCAATAGGCAAAACAATGTGTAATAGTATTAAGAATAGAGAAAAAAGGGCAAAACCAGACATATGGCAGACAGCTGTGCATTGTACATTAATAAATTATTCTGTTCAATAGACCAATCAGGGGTTTCATACATTTGTTTTGATATTAGAAAAGTTGGAAACTGAGAGAAAATATACATTACAGTAAGTGGAAAACTTGGAAAAAAATGATTTATGTGCCAAGTGTGTGAGAATTGTCTATCTTTCATAACTTCATTGACTACAGGCCAGTACGTTACACAAGCATTGTTATTGGGTTATGACAAAAGGACCCCACCTCAATATCGGGTGCTTCCCAGCGTTCCTCACTTTAAATTAGACTTTGCCCTCATGTGAACCTTGCTGCACGTCCACTGCGAGTGGACAACAGACGTCATACGTTGTTGACATACTAGCTATAAAACAATCCTCTGGGGCCTACCGAGTCTAATGACTTTAGCATGTGCTGCAGTTTTTTTTTTTGTTATGGCATTACGCCGATTTCTTATTGTTTGTATAGTAGCAGTGGTGTGAAATCATTACATCCACAAAGCTGCACAGGATGCAACAGGTGACCCATCATCAGATGTTTGCATTGTCAAGAGGCTGCTGTGCATTTCTTTTTGCCAGATCTTCAAGGAGGAAATTCTGTACAGTGAGCGGGGGGTGGGGGGAGGCGAGGACAAAGAAATGAGAAGTCACATGTGTAAAATAAACTTGTTGCATAGTGCAAATTATTTTAACGCTCACTTCCTTTTCTCTCTCAGGTTGCCTCTAACAGCCTGTGGACTAATTTCTATGGAAAGAAGTAGTAGAAGATCATCAGCAGAAATCCAATCCAGTCTGACGTGTATGGTCGCTCCACAGCGCCTTGATGAAATGCCTCTGTTTTGCTCTCCTGCAGTGCCAAACATGCAAAATACTAACTTGGAAATGTGACCCACTTATTGCTGAAAAGAAAAACCATCTCCCAGCAACACTGACCACTAATGTGGGTTCTGATTTTTTGCTCGCCACACACATGATCAAGGATGCAAGCCAAGGTTTGCTAGTGAGCTGTAATGTGAGGTGACTAGCACATGTTATCTAACAGAAGAAAGCCAGTTTTAAGCATATACAGCATATACAGCATATACAGCATGCTCAGCATGATGTCACCCATGTTAGTGGCAATAGTGAAATCCCAATAAGAAGCCTTGAAATGAGATGAGTTCTGACTCAAAAAATGTTCATAATTTGCCAAATGGTCTTAATGCTCTATTCAGTATGACTAGCAACTAGAGTGTTTGCTGAGTTCAGAGAGCAAGCATTTTCAAATATTTTCAAAGGTTTCTCATGTGATGTCATGCGCACATTATTGAGATTTTTCCATGATAATGGACATGATATAGCCACTGGTTGCCAGGAAAAAAGTAACTTCCCAGTGAATCCCAACAGTGGTTCACTGCATTCGCTGGGCGAAATCAATTGCAAAGTAGCTCCTGGACCAAAAACCTCCTTGGCTTTGAGTGATAGCAAATTTACACTCTTTCCTGTAGTTTTTCATGTTTGTCTGCTAACACTCACTAAGTAATAGCTGATTGGTAGTAAAACCGGAAATGGAGAACCAATACAGTCACAAGGAGGTTTATGCTTGTGATAGTTGGGTCACTAGGGAAAGATATGGGTCACTGACCATCTTTAGGCCAGTGCCAACAGCTGCCATTAGCTTCCAGCAACCACTTGCAACTGGCGAGGTAGTTCTTGTTTTTTCCTCATTGCATCCTGCCAAATGACCATTGACCAGCTTTGATTCTACACTGTCATTATATTTGTCATGCCCAAAATGGCTGACATGTTTATGTCAAATGGTTGGCGCTCACATGTCTGCAAAAGCTCTATATAAACAAAAGGTTTTCTGCAGCCACAGGGCTCACCCCCTGGTGGCCACTGAAAACACTGCAGGTTTAAGGGACTTTAGTGTTGGCTTCAGTTTTCAGAAATAGTAGGTTTGTGCTTCGTTTATACTGTGCATGACTTTTTCCAGTAAATTATATTCGGCCAAATGGCAGAAGAAACAAAAGTTAGTATTGTCAGTGCATTCAAACAACTCTGTGACACTTTTCTTCTGGCTAATTAAAAGTAAAAGTAGTTTGCCTTTTAGTTTAGACAAGTGGCTAGCGTAGAAAATTACTAGTAAATAAGGACTAAATAAAACAAATGTTATTTATATTGAGACTGTTACAAAAAAACATTTCGGTTCATATATCATGTAAGCTTGCCGTCTACAAGCAATACAAAGGTGGTGTTGTGAGCCAGATAGCTAAATAAAAAGCCAGTTAGCTGCACAGCATGTAGGCAAGCTAATGCTGACAGTTTTGTCACCAGATTGACTTTGTTGTCATTACAGTCTACTTTCATATAGGTATTCGATGGTTTCTTAGTTGCTGGAAAACATACCTTTTTGGAAATGCAGGTAACAAATCTGTCATTAACCCCTGATGACTTTTTTTTGGTCTATATGTTGACTTTAGTTCTTGAACAGCAAACTAGACAAAATCTGTCATCTAAACTAAAAGACCCACTTTATTGCTTTTGAATCACAGCGTTCATCTGATTGCTCAAAATATTGACATTTTAAATGTTTGAAATTCATTAATGAGTTATTGTAGAAATATTAGTAAAATATTAGCAAAAATGACGATAAAACACACAGCTGCTGAGTATCAACACTGGCGATGCTGAAAATTTCAAGAGAAGTAAGATATACCACACATCAGGACAAACAGATGTTGGCAATCAGAATTCTGGAGTGCACCTTTATTCATATACAGGCTTATAATATTATAAGTAATATATTTTTTTATGAAGTATTGCCTCATTTATTGCTAGTTTACAACATCTCTTTTCTTTTATCGCGACACTGTTTCAGTTGGGTGATATACAGAATTCAGTTTTTGGCTTCACACTAAGTAAACACTCCAGGAAGCATCATTGTTTGCCACTTCTCATTTCGAGGATGAAAATGGTCCTTTCAGATCATCTGTCAAACATCACTGTCTTTGATAAAAACCTCATAGTGTTCACATGGTCAGAAACTGGTCAAAACCCTCCAAAAACACGGTCACATTATCATTAAAGAACCTCTTTTCTCTTACAGCTTGACCAGCCCACTTCAAGCTGACCCTGCTCCATCTAGTAATTACAGTTAACGCAGAGAGCTTCTGAAGTGCATTACACTGACAATACAAACTGAGACAACCAGGGTTGCTTTTTAAGTGATCAATAAAAATTAAGAGTCATTGATTTTGTGGAAACCTTTACTTTTGTTCTGTTTGTTCCCCTCTCTGAAGGTGTTTGGAGTAAAATCTTATATATATATATACACACACACATAGACAAAGGGATATATTTTTGACGTCGATGCTGTGAAATCTCTAGGGAACACATTACTTCAAGCACAGAAAGAAAGATAAAAAGCATTTCAAACATTTAAAAGTATATTTTGTTATGAACATACATAAAGAGTACAAGTACCCAAATGGTAGTTAAACATCTGTCAACAAAACTTTCTTTCTACAGAAACTCAATTTTATATTGCCATGTATCAGGGGAGCTATTCATAAACCACATTTACTTATCAGCTTAGCCAATCAAACATGAATGTTTACATCATCATATTCACACAACAGCCAAGGCGTTAATCGTCCTCCATGACCTCAGGGAACCCTGAAGTGAACGTGGCAGTCGTAACATGTTGCCATTTTAACATATTTAGAAACAACATAAAACATCATATAAATGACTGCAGTTAAACAATAAAGCCTCTTAAGTATCCCTGTGGAGATGCAAGCAGAATGAGGTGTGTGATCGGTGCTGGTTGTCTGTTTGTCAGTAAGATTACGTAAAAACGACCAAGCTAAATTTCATGAAACTTACAGAAGAGGTGGAGCATAGCCAAAGGAAGAAACCATAAAATGTTGGCACTGCTTCAGTTCACTTTCTTTAAAGTGGACTTGGTAGAGGATGTGCTCTGCACGTCCCTTCATTGTTCAAATGTGTAAGTAAGCATAAGAATAGGTATCTGACTACCGATGCTTTTCAATCTTTTCCACAACGAGTACAGTACTGCAGAGTCCCTTAAATTCAAGTGTTTTTGTCTGTCATTCAGTTTGATTAAATTACCTCAGAGTTGCTGAGATTCAATCAAACTTTAATATTGTCTCTAAACTACTGCCAATTGGGCCAGTAACATTATATTTAATTTCCTGTGGTATTTCTCAGCCTAAAAATGTCAGTGCAGGTGACAAACATGGCAGCAGATCAACAGAAACCATCAGTCAGGGATAAAAAAAAGTCAAGAAAGAGCTGCCTCTCTAGTTTACTAAGTAGCACTGTGATGCTGGGAAACATGTCATCAGTACTAAGTTTAAGTGTTGGAAGTAAAACTGTTATTCTAAGCAATGAGGGGCTTTCTCAGCACCAAATCATGGGTTCACTGCAAGGCGCTGTAAAAATACTGTGTAGATTATTGGATCATTTTCTATCGTTGGTATCGGTGGAGGAGAAGCATCACAAAACCCCTTCTTTGGAGGAGACCAGTGCCAAATGCTTGAGGTGAACAAAGTTATATCAGCATGTTTCTTTTCTGACAGGCAATAGAAAGGTGTCCAAGAAAGAGCTGGAGAATTACTATCCTGCAGGGTATGAGTGAAACTTTGTGGTGGGACTGTTTAAGTCTGGGGGTATTTTCTCAGTGCTTTGCTTAGACATTTTTACAAAGTCTCCTTCATCACGATCAAGTGGTCTATTCTATGATGACATCCTCCGCCTTCTGCTTTGCATTACTGCAAAACATGATTCATATTAGTGCAAATATAAGATACCCCCAAAACAGTTTTAATACAACTTGAAGAGTAGTTGTTAACCTCACTGAACTATTTCTGGAGGAAATCATGTTTGTTAGAATATCCCCAAAATGTATGGCGTCACTTAAGTCTGTCATTAAGCAGAAGGACTTCATCTTTTCACTGAAACTTTTTAACTCACATAATAATAATACTTTTGTACCCCAACTGTATATTTTTATGAACAGTATTCACTTATTTGCTAAAGCGCTGAACATGCACTCTCTAAAAGTATGAATAGAAATCTTCTGGGGCTAATTATATGCTTTAAACTCTAAATAGACCTTAAATTTCTGTAGAGCAGCATTTCCTATATCCTATAGGATCACAAATAGATTTTTTTTCCCATTCTGATAATGCAAAAAAAAGTATACCACTTAAACCATTTTAGAAAAATTAAGAGAATTTCTACATGACTAATTATTACCACTGCAGACGTCATTAAACTCCTTACGTTGCAATCAACTCTTATACATGGAAGTGTGAAATCACTTCCATGTATAAGAGCTGATTGATGAAGTGGCCTCAAAGCTGTGACCTTTATATCCAAACGAAGAAATTCAGTTAATTAGCCGGTATTCGCTGTTTTTTTTTTCTTTTTTTTCTTGAATTAATGCGCTAAATCTACATTTTCCTGTGAGAAAGGAGGTCTGCTGGTCCAGCGTGCAGCATCACATCCTGTCTGACTAAACTGGGTGTAAACTCCGAGTCGAGGCGGGGAGGAACGGCAGAACTGTGAGACTGTATGGGAGGGTCACTAGAGCCACTGGTTTGTCCTGCAGAGTGAATGAAGTTGGATTATTATTATTATTTTGTGTTGAATGCAGAAAAACAGAAGGAAACCCTTGGGAGAACAAAAGAAACATGGTCCCCGGAATTATTTGGATATTTTACCTGTGATGTTTTGGAAAAACTTTCATCGGACGATGTTTTCTCTGCTTTTGGGAGGTTTTCTATGTATGAAGTATATGTTTTTATGTTCCCATAGGCCCTCTCGCCTCATTTTACTGCCTCCAATATTTATACCGTAGCTGGTAATTAACATAATCTTGCATTCGTGTTAATTTCGAGGAATGAAGGACAACACGAAGTCCGGATTGCCACCCAAACGCAGATTTTTTGGCAGTTTATGAATGCAGCTGTAATCACGCAGGGGAGCCTCAAGTACTTAAATGGGTCCATCATGAGAAAGAGACAATCAAGCTCCTTTATGTCTCAAGATCAGCTGCAGTTTCGGCACATTGTCTGTTATGAATAGACCGATCTCCAATTGAGCCTCTTCACTTTGAGATTTTTCGATTTTCGATTATACGGCTATTGAAATTAGGATGTGCCGCTTTTTTCTCTCTCTTAGCTTGGTGGCTTGGTTGCCTTTTTTTTGATTGACAGATGAAATTGACACTCGGGTTGCCTCTTATCAAGCGAAGCATTTCAATCTACCGCTAATTGCAGATATAGTGCCATCCTTTCTTTTCACTGCGTTTGATTGCATGGGAATACAGCCTCCTATCGTGCACAAGAGGAATGATCGATCATATATAGTTTTTCCCCTCCTAATTGCATCAAAATTTCTTTTGTTGCCAGGGTTTAAATGCAGGAGAAACTGTTATTCCTTGTTTTGGACCGGATATAGTGTGGGTTGGGGCAGAGATGCGTAATGCGCAGAGCAAGCTCCATCTCTTCTCCAAATAGGCAGCCTTCAAGATCCGAAAATGGTGAGTCACAAACATCTGGACGAGTTTGGTTTTCAACCTTTTCATTTCTTTGTCTTTCATTCACTCTCCACATTTTATTTATTTATTTTCGTAACGGGATAGAGTTAATTTGGCGGAAGCGCAGGTTTAATCGGGAGGAGATGAAGCGTAAAGACGCCAAAACTCAGTTTATTCACTTTCCTTTTGCGGTTGGAGTTCACACATTGCAACGGTTCTGGGCTGAGATACAGATTCATGTAATTTTATGAAACTTGAAATTGCATGTTGTATACAACATATACGGGTAAATTATTAGTAAATATACACAGAAATAGTTAGCACTCACTAGCTACCAGATCGAGTTTTTTTTTTTTTGTTTTTGTTTTTGTTTTTTTATATCAATGTTTTTTCCTGGACTGGATCTTCATGTTGGCACCACGTCTCTGGTTAGGATTTACATATTTCACTGACGTTTTATTTTATTTTTAAATCTACAAGATGCAATGAAATTGTATTTGCTATAAAAGTGATTTATTTTATTTTATTTTAATTTATTGTATTTTATTTTGTTGTCTTTGCGCAGTCTAAATCGGAGGTGAAGAAGGAGTCTGGGGAGTCCGGCCCGTCGGAGGCCGCCTGCCTCTGCCCTCCTCCGGCGGCAAAGAACCAGTGCGCGAGCTGCGGCATGGAGATCCAAGACCGCTACCTGCTGAAGGTGCGAAATTAACCCATAATAAATCCTACAGTGAGAAGTAAGATTTGTTTTGTTTTTGTTTTCTTTATTTAAAGCGTAAGCTTCTCTTCACATCCCTGTCTTCAGGAAATCACTGATAATGACAGAAATGATCATCCTGCAAACGTTTCCTGAGGTTGCTGTCCATTTTTCTTCATGTCTGCTTTCTTTTCGAAAAAAATCCCAGTTAGTGTAGAATTCCACAGAAGACTGTACAGAACTGGTCAAATGCTTTTAATTTTAGTTTTTTCTAACGCTGTTTAATTTCTAGTTGAGCATCTCGATTAAGAGAGCTATCGGAGTGTGATATGTGTGTGTGTGTGTGTGTGTGTGTGTGTGTGTGTGTGTGTGTGTGTGTGTGTGTGTGTGTGTGTGTGTGTGTGTGTGTTTGAATCTACTCAGGTCAACAACCTGAACTGGCACCTGGGCTGTCTGGAGTGTTCAGTGTGCAGAGCGTCTCTGCGCCAACACAGCAGCTGCTACGTTAAAAACAAAGAAATCTACTGCAAGCTCGATTATTTCAGGTAAGAGCTCTGATGTTTTACAACGACTGTAGTTTTCCAAAGCTGCCTGTAAGAGTCTTATAAGATTTACTTAACATTTTAATATTTTTCTTAATATTTTCTTACTATTTTTTCTTAGAGCTTTTTCGACCGTTAAAAAAAATAAAAACTCCGATATGTAATTTGATAACAGTCACAGCACTGAAATGTGTTTATTTTTCTATAAGGCCCGAACTGAAACTTATTAATCATCAGTTATCGTTTATATGGGATTTATATTAAATTTGGCAATTATTGAAGAATGATGTATGATAATAAAATAACATTTAGTGAAGTGTAGGTCGCTTTTTTGCCTGGTCGATGAAAATCATTCAGAAAAATTAATACGACGATTTAACTGAGAATATCCAAAAACGTGTATTATTAATGAACAACACGGGGCAATATTTCCTCTTTACGGAAAAGAATACACAAATGAAAAATGTGTATTTCACTAAAAGCATAATGCTGATACAGATTATTTATCTTGCCATTTTTAACAGTACCCGCCTGTCTTATCATATCAATAGAAATCTACACAGCCAGACTCGTTGGGCATCTACATATCTTCAATTATTTGGGGAAAAAATACAAAAAATAATCTTTTAAAATGCTCAAAGGGTGGAAAGTTTTCCCTAAATGTTTTACATTTAATCCTTCATTTAATAGAGTAGAAAAAACTTCCCATAAAACATTATTGTGCTTATGTGATAAATTATTGCACCTAAATTAAATTAAGTTCTAGCTGTTTTTACAGCTCATTGATCTTTGCTCTCCAAGTTGATCTTTTGGTCTCACTATGATTTGGCTTCAAAGTCATAATTGGAAAAAAAAAAAAAAAAACAACAACAGAATAAATCACCAGTAAAACAATGTTTTTAAAATAACTTCTTGTGTTTCTATCTGCTTACTCTCATAAAACCTAATGACCAAAAGCCTCCAGAGGAAAGAGCTTGATTACCAGCTGGCTGCCCTAAATGTCCCTTTCCATTTCAGTTAGTTTTGGCCTTTTGACTATTTGAAAATTTGATAGAAAACTGGAGAAATGTGCAAAATCAACAGTTTTACTGACTGATTTTGTGGTTCTTTCTAATGGAAGCAGTGGCTATTACTTTAATTTGAACTTCTTTTTATTGACTTTTTTAAAAATTCAATCATCTTGAGATGTACCAGTCCATTGCCACTGCCTGCTCTCCCACATTCTCTTACCCAGCATCTCACACAAATCACTCAATGATAAAGAGGACACTTATTATCTTACACTCACTTATTCTTCAGTCCAGTTACTATAAACCGTGTGACTCACAGAAATCTCTGCGTAGGACATTTAGTTTCCAGTGGTGGGAGGAATGCCTCCACCTTTCACTTTTCACAGTTCCAGTTTTCCAAAATCTCACTGGCTTTTCTTTCTGCACCAGAAATGTTCATACACTCAGTGAGATCATGTTGAATCACTGTTTTTGTCCCAGATTGTACCTTTCAGGCTAAATGCAGACTGTATTTGGTGGAGAAGCAATTTGTATTGTGTGTGCAATGTTTAATTACCCCAAACAGAGATGTTGGATCATGCTAAGATAAGTCATGTTCAAAACCTAAAGCTTTATTGAGAGCAGATGATGCAAGATCATATCAGTAATACGACTCCTCTGCACAGATGTTACACAAAACAGTAAAACTAATTATTTCATATTTTGCTGTTCTATTTAGTCCAACAGTTTTTTTAGTCTTTCTGTGTGTTAAAAAATTTAACAAATATATAATAGTTTGGTTGGACACCAGAATATCCCTTCTTGAACTCTGTAACCTGCAGCCAGCCTTCACCTGCTCGTGCCTTTCTTCTTCACAGTAGGTTCGGCACTAAGTGCGCCCAGTGTGGCCGACAGGTGTACGCCAGTGACTGGGTGCGAAGGGCTCGGGGCAGCGTGTACCACCTGGCCTGTTTCGCCTGTTTCTCCTGCAAGAGGCAGCTGTCGACCGGGGAGGAGTTCGGCCTGGTGGAGGGCAGGGTGCTTTGCCGCAGCCACTACGACATCATGCTGGACAATCTACGCAGAGCTGCAGAGAACGGTAACCCAACCAGTGAGAGTTAATCTCACAGACACCGAAGATGAATGTCTGAGGTTGGATTACCAGCTAAAAACTCTGGGGGGAAAGTACCTGTTAGTATTTAGGCACACTAGAAATGCAGATGTTTGATGACTGATGAATGGCAAAACTTTAATCATACATGATGTCCACGTGTGCAATTCTGAGGGATTTGTTTTTTGTTAATGAAACATTTTTGTGGTTTTTGACTGTTGGTCAAACACAACAACATATAAGAAGATTTTTATTCGGTCTGCACGGCTTAATGATGGACCTTTTCTGACTTTTTGTAAACTAAACAATCTGTAATTAGAGAGAAAAATCAGTCTTACTGATAGTTAGTCATCATCGATCCGTTTGTGGAATAAGATCACACAGGTCTTTTGGAGTGTTAATGGGTCCAAACATCGTTAAGAATCGGGCTGCAAGACTGGAGAACCAACATAGCTGACATGCTGGTTCAGTGGTTCAGATTTCGAACATATCTGTCATTAATTAAATAATTTGGAGTAAACCAAGTGGGCTTTTGAGGCCCCTGTGCAGTTATGACTTCACTTGTTTTGTAACCCAGCCTTGGTTTAAGCCTAAGTAACAGAAGGAGTAGTTCAAGCTCTAAAGCTCTTCTACTTCAGTTGCTCTCAAGCTATTCAGCCCCTTTTAACAGTGATATAATGCAAATAATCAGTTGGAAGGAACGTTTTTCTTGATGTTTTTGGATTTTGGATGCACCATTTTAACTGGTGTAAAGTTTCCGAATTGCTTTTGCTTTACTTTGACTATCTAAATTCCCTCCTGTTAATTTGTTGGACTAAAATTAAGTTGCGAGGGTCTGAAAACAGAGCGAGTGTAGAGGTTAAGAGAGCCTGGAAAGAAGGAAGAGACTTTACATGAAAGACAAATAGAGGAATAATTCCTTCATTTCTCACTCTGCTGTGCTCTCAGTGATTCAAACGTATCCCATAGTGGTGTAAATACTTTGGATAGTGCGGCTGCTGGCAAGAAAACATTTTAATTATGTTACTGAGTAAATCTTCCATTTTGTGACACTGTAATAAGATTTTCTTTTCCTTTAACTCGCTTTGTGTAACTTTGCACTCTGATGACTGCATTTTAATTAGTGAATGATTACTGTGTCTATCTTAAGGCACAGGACTGACTCTGGAAGGAGCGCTACCTTCTGATCAGGACTGCCAACCAAAACCAGCCAAGAGGGCACGGACATCATTCACTGCAGAGCAGCTGCAGGTTAGCACCATTCTAATACGTGTGTGTCTACAGCACAGTGTTACTTGGCATTTCATGCCCTCTGTGTCTGGCTTTGTGTGTTTGCAGGTGATGCAGACTCAGTTTGCCCAGGACAACAACCCCGATGCTCAGACGCTGCAGAAACTGGCAGAAATGACGGGACTGAGCAGGCGAGTCATACAGGTAGGCAATGGTCAAATCTGGTGATACACTATATAGTTCAAGTTCTACTTTATATCAAACTAAAAAAAAAAAAGTTTTCGTGTAATATTAGCATGATAGAAAAGATCAGAAGGATGGTTTTTCTTTTTCAGGCTCCTGGAAACTGGTTAATAATCACACTTAATAACACAAAGTTGTGATTGTAACTTGATCTTTTGGGATCATAAGTTAAAGAAACTGAGGAATCAGGGTATAATATTATCTGTTTAGTATCCAGAGTTTTAAAAGGGTGATCCCATTATTCTTACATTAAAACTTCACATGCTAACAGACTCATACCTCACAATACTTTTCTTGCAATTTGCTCTGATGATGCTTTGTCTTATTATGATTTAATTTTTATCCAAACGTTTTTGATTTTAAGGGTTTCCAAAAGAAAAAGCAGACATCTTTGAGAAAGCTTTCCTTTCTTTTCACTGTTAGTGCTTTAAAAACATGACCCCTCTGGGAATGATTCCATTTCAACTCTAAGACCAATAAAACACAATTACAATTGTTGTACTTCACAGAGAAGCCAGTTTAAACACTAACACCATTAAGCTGCAGACTAAAACACTCACACATCAAACTGTTATCACCTGGCTTAGGTGAAGAAACTAATGGGGTGTGGTGAGGGGAATCTGAACCCGGGACCTGCTCGGCGTTGTTGTAGTGTTTGATCATATCCACCTGCTTTTTGCACGATCACATTATCAGTAATATTTTTTACAGGTTTGGTTTCAGAACTGCCGGGCGCGACACAAAAAGCAGCCGCCTCAGAGCAGCTTCTCTCAAAGCGCTCCGCTGTCCAGGATGCCCCCGTCGCTGCCAGAAGAGATCCACTATTCACCGTTCAGCAGCCCAGACCGACCACACCTGCTGGCCCTGCATGGATACCTGGACAGTGAGTGTCAAGTCTTTAATCGTCTGCTAGTGCCATTTAATGCAGGGCCCTTTTTTCCACTGCTGGCAGGTGAACGTTCAGCTTTCAATGCTTAAATGTGACATTTTACCTCAATCTCTCTCTCTTATATCATAAACTATGCACAGGTGGAAGCCAATTTACTCAAGTCCAGCGCTTAAGTAGGAACTTGAAGCATGTAAGGAGGCTACTTCGTGCTTCCTTTAAGGAAGGAAAGTCATGAAAGATGTAATTATTTTACATGTGAAACAGATTGTGCATTAAAAATAGCAGTTTGCAGTGTTAAACCACCAGTAGTAGTTTAACAGTGATTATCATTAAATTATGTTGCATAGAGGAAGCTGTGTCATGTTATGGATCGATAATATTTGTGTCTCATTAAGTTCAGTTAACACTATTTTTAATGCAGGACTTAATTTTAACTATTACTTATTAGTGATTAGTGCAGTGATTAGTGCAGTGGATTGTTAAATGTGTCCATGTTTGATAAATAATAAGAATAAAAAGAAGAATATTTCTAGTGGTTTACGCAATCACCCACACACAAACAATTCCTGGTCTGAGACCTGGAGGAGACACAAATCACTCTGGGATCGTGCCAAATGAAATATGGGGAGCCATCCACTCTGGTGACCTCTTGTGAATAATGGCAAATTTCATGTTTGCAATATGAGTATTTACATGAGAGATAAATGGTGCTTTATTCTGGGGTGGAAGCTGAAAATTTCATAGAGTGTTGAAGCTCTAAGGGAAGCTTTAAAGTAATATGATGGAAACATTTGACTGCTAACATGGAAATTTGAAGGACTGTGAAGGAGGGATCCCCTGTCTGTTTCGTTTGTTTTTTCTCATCAGAATTTTGGTTTGATTTCTGGCAACAAAACAGAAAAATGTATTCATCAGACTTTCAGTCATTGCTGGTAAATTCCACTTGTGTTCATGGTACTTAAATGTTCACTGGAATCGCTTTGCACACAAGTTTTAAACTAGCTGAGCAAAAAACAAAACAAAACAAAAACAACTTTCTGTTCAAGCACCATGAAATAATATGTGGCTTAGAATATTGTTTATTAAACATTTGTACTAGAAAATAAGTTAAAAGAGAAAACTGTGCTAGTTTTTTAGCATTGTAAAGTAAAGAAAGTTTTTAGCCTGCACATCTTTGTGGTCACAAAGATTACTACATAAAAAATAACAAGGAGCCTAATTTCTTTCGTGTTCAACTGATTTTTAATATGTATTACTCTATTTGTGCACTGAACTTAAAGTGAATGTTAAAAAACACTAGCTATAAGTATTTGCACCCAAAACAGCTTCACATTTTAAAACAATGACAGACTTAAATGTTTGTTTTGAGTAAAAATAAAAAATAAAATCTTTCTGATTTTGAAATTTCTTTATATTTGCATATGTAAAATAGAAAACAATAGCAATAATAAAGAAATAAAGTTTAGAAATAATAACATTTAGGAATTGTGATGTAAAAACTGGATGCCAAAACTCAAGTCTCAAAACATGTTGTTTACAAAAGTGTAGGTTGGGAGAAGAAAGCTATAAATAACTAATCACTCCTGGGAGGATTTTACAGTTTAAACATCCACCCACCTCATCTCCACCCAGTCCAGGTTCTTCAGACTGACCACAGGACAAATTTGCTGGTGGGTGGAAGTTATTTGTGAACAGCTTGTGCAGAACGTTGCTGGTGACAAAACCAGCAACATTCACTGTACACTATGTAGGTATTTCATAGGTACAGATTACATCCAGTGAAGTTACACTTTTATAAAAATGCTGTAATAGTACAAGGTGTGCTTTATGGGTTTTAACACCCTATATGGGAATATTTTGTGATTTTGAAGTATTCACATTCACTCTGAGCCTTCTTCTCTGTGGTTTATCTCATTATTTTGATGCTTTAAGTATTTATGTCAGTCATCAGTAGCATATTTCTTCATTATAATAACGTGGTCCTGTTGCTTGCCAAGCTCATGTTGTTTCTCTTTCTTTGTGCAGCTCATCCCTTCTCTGTCCTCGCTGCTCCGGGCCACTTGACCCACCCGTCCATCTCTTTACCACAGCTTCCCATCAGCCGCTGACTTGCTGTGTCTACTTTTCCACCGTCGACACTCTGATGATGTTGTGGAGGGAAAAAAATCCTTTGGGACGCCCTGTCAGCAATTTGCTCCGTTTGGAAGTCAAGTCCTCGGGTGACGGCAGGACCGCGTTTTTTAATCAGTCGGGTTTCTCATTGTGAGACTGCTGAGTAAACTGTGGTGAAGCCTTCAGGCTAACACAGGAGTAACTTTTTAATTTTGTCTTGTTTTTTTTTTATATATAATGCAGAAGACCACTTTTATTTTATTTTCCTTTTTTTTCCACGGGACATGAAACATTGCATCAAGTTGGAAATGGTTTTCACTTTCAAACAAGATATTTTAATTGCTCCAACATGAGCTTAAAGAAAAGAAGAAAAGAGGAGTGGTTGTAGCAGTGTTACAGTAAAACCTCAGCATTTTTCTTTTTTACATTTTGTACTGGTGATGAGCACATTTGCAGCTTTATTGTTGTTTGTTGTTGTATTGTTGTCAGAAAATGGAAACTCTTATTTATTCAGAGCAAAACTTCACTTTTAAAAACGCACTTTTGAATGTGTCTTGAAATGGAAAAATTCAGTTACTGTACATTGTAAATACGGTCATGGTTTAATAAAATGTATCAGATCCCTTATGAAGGTTTTAGTGTTTGAATAATAGACAATCAGGCTGACTTGAAGAGCAAGGAGTAAAGTGTTTATACGTGTGTGTGTGTGTGTGTGTGTGTGTGTGTGTGTGTGTGTGTGTGTGTGTGTGTGTGTGTGTGTGTGTGTGGTTGAAAATGCAACAGCTTCTCGAAGATGGAGTAGAAAAATGTGATATCGTATGAGGACACTATTTTTACACTCAAAACCACTAAATCTAAAGGTCACCTGTCAGAGGCTAAGTACCTAAAGTAACCTGTTATTAAGAGCAATATCCCACGACAAACCTGCACATCATCTCCAATTTACATGCTGTACTTTACAGGAATTGTGATCAATCCCACTGCGAAAACGATTATAACCGTTTTCACTCAAAGCGTGGCCATCGATTGGGCAGTTTGTCGGCTTTTATGAGCTCTTCTAGCACAGATTATCTACAGCTGTTATACTGATTGACAGCACTTAAGGCGCCGTGATTGGCAAAGAGTGAATGGGATACTTCGAGCTAAAGCATATCGTTACATGTGTATTTTTCCAAACCGGATCAATGTGGGGGCTTTTTAACAGCAAATCCAAGAGTGCAGCACCTGTGCAATTTCACATTCCTGCTAAGGAAGACCCCTGTCAGGTTCTGTAGAGTTTAGCAAACCACATAAGAGATCACATGTGTGACCATGTGACCAGTATACAGTTAAAAAGAATAGGGTGCGTATTGATTTACTCGAGATTTTTTTATTGTATTAAACCAGTTTTCTGATGTGGTTTATAGATACAGATATATTTAGGATGGCATTAGCACGTTTTCAGATAAGTAGTAAGTTTTGAAGACCTACGGAAATTGAGCTAGCTGTTTACAACCAAAGTGAAAAGCTATTTTCTGTGCATAAAGAATGATCCATTTAAAGGACAAATGCACAGTATATAACTGTTTATTTTGATTCCTAGTTTGCATTTTATCTCATGAAATGAAATAGCTATTTGCACAAAAATCCAGAAACACCGGGATCAGTGAACTGACATACTTTCCATTGACGGTAGTCTTCCTCCTGTTGCTTGTAAAAAAGAAGCAGGAAAGTCCATTTGAGCCCCTGCTGCCTTTAAGCAGACAGCAGATAAACACACACACAATGGTTCCTTCATACTCCTCAGAGATTTAATTAAAGATGTCCATATGTTGGCTGGGCCAGGTGTGTTTGAGTGTCTATTTAGGTTGATTTTAATGTATATATAAGTGCTGTATTATCTCAGCGCTCTTGTTCTTTCCTAAACTTTGCGCTTAAATCAAACTTTCCTCTAATCAATCGCTTCCAATCAATTCAATCCAGGAGGAAACCTTTTCACTGACACGACGCTGCTCCTTGTGAAATCTCAGAACAAAAGCTGTCTTCATGCTGAGCAGAGATGATTATCAGGCTGACACAGCTTGGGCCACCTGCCAGCACTACACTGTAAAAACGCACATTTCTTCCCCTCTCAGACGCGAGCGCTTAAGGCAGCGTTTAGGCATGTCTCTCTCCATGCCAAGCATCCCCGAACGCTAAAGTCGACCCATTTTTGTCATGCTGTCATGCGTCCGCCTCTGTGATTGGCAGCCTCAAGTGGTTGCAGATGAAAGCGGGCCCCCCATGCTAATGAATAGGCCCCTGATTGCAGAGCTGCTCGCTCGCTGAATTACAGCGTCGGCTGCCTAATGAGCAGATACACTGCAGTGCCCCTCGTCTCCACGTATTCACATTTCTCTCCTTCACGCTGATGAGCGCTCCCCTGCGCAACAGTCAACAAAACCTCTGTGGAAGATTGCAACATGAGCCATCTTCATCAGCACCCTCCTCCTCCTCTAGTTTTTTTTATCAGACTGCCATATGCTGGCAGGGTCTTTTTTTGTGTGTGTTATTTTTCCTGCTTCACTAGATTATATTATTTGATTGCACTGAAGATGTTATACAAAGTAACTGAAAGGCTGATGAACATGATAATAGCTCAGTTCAGTTTAAATAAAGAAGCTAGATGTTTTGTGTTTTTTTCTTACTTCAGTGGTCTACAGTCAAATGCATTACAAATAAATGTAGTCAAACTTTGCTAATTTTACAAGAAACTAAAAATGATGCTTAAAATTGTTGGTTGGCTCTGATTTCATGACATGCACCTAAGTCAGTGAATCAGTTCTTAATTGAAACCAGAAAAAACTCAAATACATTTTGACCACTGAAATTTGGCCAAAAAATTGCCAGCATAAGTCAAGGTAATTTTCATTTAATCATTCTTCCTTAACTATTTATCCAATTTCAATAAAACTCTATGAAGTATAAAACTGCATTTTCAAATTTCAACATTTATCTCTACTTTTGACCTTTTGACCTCCTCTTTGACCCTGGATCTGACTGGGAAGTTCCATGGTTTTTTTTTAAGCATGTTAAAATATCCCACTAATAATAGTTCTCATTGAATGTACAAAACCTGAACCAATGAAATTGTACACTTACTGGCCACTTCATTAGGTACAGTAGTAGTACCTAATACCACAGTAATATGTCTCTTTTAGTGCTGTTCAATCGTTCGCTACAGCAAATATGACCTGCTGAAGTTCAAACTGAACATCAGAATGGGGATCAAAGGTTATTTATTTAATTTGAACGTGGGATGGTTGTTTATGCAAGGTGGGCAGGTCTGAGTATTTCAGAGTGTGCTGATTAACTGGGATTTTCCTGCACACCCATCTCTAGGTTTTGCAAATAATGGTCTGAAAAAGAGAAAATATCCCATGAGTAGAAGTTCTTTGGGGGAAAATTATGCCAGAGGAGAGAGTGGAAAGGCCTGGCTGCTTTAAACTGATAGGAAGGCACAGTAACTCAAATAACCAATGGTTACATGCACGGTATGCAGAAGTGCATAAACAACACATCAAACCCTGAGGCAGATGGGCTGCAGCAGCAAAAAAAAAAAAAAAACATACCTAGATCCACTCTTGTCTGCCAAGTACAGAAAACTGAGGCTGCAATATAGTTGCATCAAAACTGAACAATACAAGAAAATCATTGCCTGATCAAATCAGTCTCACTTTCTGCAGTGACATCGTAAGGTCAGTTTTGGCATAAACAATATGAAAGCACGGTATCAGTGGTTCAGGATGCTGGTGGTTTTTCATGCCACACTTTAGGTCTTTTAGTATCAACTAAGCTTGTTTAAATGATTTCCTGACCACGCCTATACCTTTGTAATTAGTGTACCCACTTCTGATGGCTGCTTCCAGCAGGATAACGCATCATATCACAAAGCCCAAATCATCTAAAACTGGTTTCTCATGTCACTGAGTTAATTGTGCTCAACCACCAGAGTCAAACTCAATCGAGTAGAGCACCTTTGGTATGTGGTGGAATGGGAAATTCATATACACCCAACCAAATGCAGCAGCTGTGTGAGGAATCTTTCCAGCACTCTCTTGAATCTGTGGCATGAAGAACTAATGCAGTTGAAGGGAACAGGGGGTCCAACATTGTACTAGTAAAGTGTCCCTAATGAAGTTCCCGCTGAGTAAACCAATACTTGGTTGTGGAGACATCCGTGTGCATACATGAAACAGAGTGATGAAACTAACACATCTATTCAGTAATGTTCTGGGTAAAACTGAAACTGACATTTCTCCATGTCAGAGCATCCAAACTTGACAAAACCTCTTGATGTAGCCTGGCAGATCAGGCTCTAAACAAATTCAGTACAGTTTTGTTCAGCTGTCTTTTGATTTACTGCTATTTGCTAAGCCTTGTGTATCAGTTTGTAAAAACATGGAAGAAAAATGTACCCAAAGGTTTATTAGGGTCTTCTTTGCTTCTTTGAACCCTTGTCCTTAGTTACACATGAATGCAGATTCTCTGCTTAAGTTGTTCAGTCATGTATCCCTAATATCTTTATTAATGTTTTTTTTTTCTGTTCTTCGTGTACTTAGTCATGTAATTATTAACTCAATCCCAGAAGAAGGACATTTTTTCCAGTCATAGTTACTATGAGCAAAGAGTGTTTTTTTCTGATGTCCCTTATTCTGGAAGACAATTATTTTTTCCCACAGAAAGTCTTCTGTGACTCACAGTTGATGTCTATCTACAGCTTGGAGCAGCACGAGACTCTCCCAGTTAAAACATCAGCTAAGCATATTAAAAGATCATTCTGGTGTATTTCAATCAGATGTATTTCCCATTAAGGCTGCTACTTTGGCTCTAAAAGTCATTCTAACTTTGCTTCTCCTTCTCCACCATTCAGATCAGGGGTACTGAGGAGATGCAAGACAGGGCATCACAGCTTTGAGCTTTCATTATGTTCTTGATTCTTACATGAAGCTTTTAAAACCTTTGTTTTTAATTTTGACTCAGTATAAGTTAAATTCCTTACTTGCAAACATCTTACAAGACTCTTGACTATGCTGACATAATAAAATCAGACTATATCAACTGCGAATTTAATGTAAATGATGATTCCCAGTGTTCACATCTTACATGATAGGAATCTCCAGGTCCACCACGTCCCAAAGGTGACCAGATTGAGATGTGCTGGAAGGAAACATAAGAAGACAGATACACTGTGGTCATAAAGAGCTGGACATAACAGCAACAACACTCAACTAGGCTGGACAGTTTAAATGATGCTCAATAGGTACCAAGAGGCTCAAAAAGTTCCAAGTAAATACCCCCTCCACGAATGCTTCCACATCCCTCACATGCTTTCATTTTGTTAACGCTGAGCGACTATCTGGATGTTACAGCAAACGTAAGACTCTCCAGAACATGTGTTTTTCCAATCGTCTATTGTCCAATTTTGTTAAGCCCCAGTGAATAGCTTCAGTTTCCTGTTATTAGCTGACAAGAGTGGCACATACTGTGGTTTTCTGCTGCTGCAGCCGATCTGCTTCAAGGTTTGTTTGGAGATGCTGTTCTTCATGTCTCTTTTGTAACAAGTGGTTATTCAATTTAATGTTTCCTTCTACAACTGGAAGATTGACTGGTGATTGACTGATTTATGTCAACTAGCCTTTGCTATGCTAAAATGTAGCCTTTCTTACATTTTAGCATAAGAAGCTTCAAATTAAGTTTCTATTATGTTGACAGTTTACTTTATTTATATAGCAATTATCATGTTTAAACTTTCCTTTTAAGCTAATGTTAGCTTAAGCAGCTAATCAGCTATAATTGAGAAGATACTTCATCATGTGACTTTTTTTGTATTTATTTATTTTCAGTTATGCATTATGTTAGGTTTTTTGTTATATTTTTTATATAATAACAGTTTATATTCTTATTATTTATTATCAGTTTTGTCAATAACGTTACAAGGAAAACAGGTTTGGTAGCTACTCCGCTGCTAGCTACATTTATTGCAAAGTTTCAGTTGTAAACCTATTGATACTGCTCAGCCTTAGCATAGTTGGGTGTTATCAAAAGTGTTGCAGAGTGTCTAAGAGCCCCAATATCTTTTAAAGATTGAAACTTATGATCACCTTTTAGATTAGATTAGCTTTTATTACCTGCAACCAGGGCTGCTATGGCGGGGAAAAAATATAAGAATTTAAAAATTTGAAAACATTTTACAGGCCTTTCTAGAACCTAGATCTGGTTATAATAACCTTCTCTTTCTTTCTTTCTTTTCTTTTCTTTTCTCATCTTTTGCAGTCCTCCAGCTGTCAGCCAAACAGCAATGACTTTGCTAATTTCCTCCCAAAAACAGGTGTTTATTTGCAGAGGCCTCACTTGTAAATGTAATGTCATCAACCATCAACAATTTCATCTTTTTTTATTCTAAGACTCTAAATGTGTACCTCAAAAGTGGATTATTTGAGGCTTCAGAGCTAGACCACGTCGACAAACAGCATGATGGTTAACACTACACGAGTGAGCATTTTTAGGTGAAATGTCCTTTCTTTAGGAAAACTGGACCACAGTGAATTTACTTTATGGCTTAGAGTGTTTTGTTTAAATATAGATACTGCACAGCCCTACCATTTAACCCTGGCTATAAAAGCA
This sequence comes from Rhamphochromis longiceps, assembly GCF_057381845.1. Lineage (NCBI taxonomy): Eukaryota > Metazoa > Chordata > Actinopteri > Cichliformes > Cichlidae > Rhamphochromis > Rhamphochromis longiceps. Next base: position 37,688,457 of record NC_140568.1, on the reverse strand, counting down.
CTGCACAACTGTATTTGGTATCGTGTTTCCAAACAAAGTCAAAACAAAGCAACAGGAATTTATTTGACTCTGGATTTTGGGCCGTTGCATAGTGCGCTGTAGAAAGTCATAGAAATAAACAAAGAACCTTTTTTTGTGTGTGTAACCGATAACTCTTACAGTAGCACATGAGAGCAGGGGCCCTGACGAAAGGCAAGGAAATAGCTGAAACTTATGATTCACTTCACCCAGGCTGACGGCCAACCACGCACCATGCAAAAATAAACATAGGACTCCACAGCAGGTTCCCAGATAGTGTTTACTTTGGGGAAATGACAACTGGTTTTGAAACATCACTGCACTTAAGTTTGATTTATGAGAAGCTGGAGCAGATTCTGAATCAATCTCCTGAGACTGATATGCCTAGGTGTTGCATGTCATATAAAGACAGTGGCACTAAAGCACACCTGAAGGCTGAGAATGCTGTTGAATTACTACATTTCACCCTATCAGATGGAGACTAGCTTAAATCAAATGATTCTGTATATCATGTAGCTTCCTCCATTTCCACAGGTTCACAGACACATTCAGAAATTTCAAATTCTCCTATAATTCAGTCCTGGACAAATATTAAATACATAAAGTAAAGAAGAAGTCACTTTAGTGTATTACAATAAAGATCTAAATGTTTTTAATCTCTGCACAACCATTTCCATGTCAGTTATGTGGCGTATGGCTGCTAATGATGGCTGTTTAAAAGTTGTTAGAGCAGTGATTCCCCAAGTGTGGTCTGTCGGCCCCTTGTGGGCGATGAAGGTACTGCACTTTAAAATTACAGATTATTGTTTTAATGGAGATTCCCAAATAAGTGAATTGATAAAAACACAAAGAAGAAAGTGCTTCATTTTCAGCTCAGAGGTGATCAGAGAAAGGTTTTGTTGGATACCATGAAATTTTCAGACTTTAAAATGGGCCACAGTGACCAGTGGGCTTAATGCTGTTTCCTCCCCTTTAACAAAAAAAACCCAAACTTTACGAAAGTACACCCAGTACACTTATTTGTGTGTCTTGTAGTAGTACACTTAAAGGTTTGATCATATAAAGTCTATCACCAGTTAGAATAATTTATCAGTCTCATGGTAATGGCCTGATAACGATATAGGAAAGACAACATGAAAAAGTTATATTTGTTTCGTATCCAGTTCGAGCTTCTGCCATACTGGAATGAGATGCCTGCTAAGGCTAAAGTTGTCCTTATTCCAGGCCATGGGATATCAAAAGCATGAGGACAACATGTGCAATCACTTTATACGTTATTTATAGGTTATATTGGCTGTAGTCTAATTTAAAGTCTGCAAGTTAAGAACCAGTTTTTCCATTTTTTCTCCAGTTTTTCAGCATTGTGAGCTAAACAGAAACATCACATAAATCATTACCCTTATCAAAAGATGTTGTGTCTTGAGCTTAAACTTGTCTTGAACTTTTGTATATTTTGACATGAAAATGGGAAATAGTTTAAGTGATTTATTTAAACTTGTGCAAACCTACATGGGATAAAGCAAATAAGGCCAATTTATAGTAAGCTTGAAAGTCAATATTTGGTATGCTCACTTTTATGGACACTCTCAGGTAGGCCTTCTTGGAATTTTGCTAGTTAGTCTTGAAGGCCTCTTGAAGAAGAAGCTTTTTTATGTCGACTGCTTTTTGTTCCGTTTTCTGTCAAGCTGATCCTACACTGCTTCAGGGATGTTGCGCTCTGGGCTCTGGGGACGCTGATCTATGACTGACAGTATTGCCACCAGCACGGCTTTTACTGCGAAAGTATGCTGATCAGATTATTCATAATTCCATTAAATTTGACAAGATCCTCCAACACCACTGTCTGAAATACAGACCCAACCCATGACAGAGGCTAGCTCACAGATGGCTTTAGACACTCCCCTGACCTGGACTGGACCTATGTCAGGGATTTGCTGTATTTCTCCCAATATTTCTCAAGGAAAGGACTTTTAGATGCTTTTCATCTGCTGTAGATAGCGTTTTTGAAGCCTACAACCTCCATTTGTCATATTTATTTAATTTTTCAAGGAGACACTGAACATGCTGAGATATCCTTAGAATACTTAAAGTTATCCTCAAGTTGTCTGTTGTGTGTAGACACATCACTGGTTCATCCCTTGAGTTATAGGTTCCCTTTTTGTGCTTGAATGATTTATAAATCATTTCTAAGTAACTTAAACATAATTCCCCTGAAAATGGTCAAATACAAAGACTGGACTGAAAAATGAGTGAACAAGCAGCCGGTGCCTTTCAGAAAGCCTAGAGACCTACAGCTCAAGACCGCTTTAAAAAATTATAAGAACGTCTGTGTCATAAAGAAATCAGGAGTAGCTCAAGGGTTTTGCACTTTATTGGAATATAAATCTTTATTTCTATATAATGTTTCATTTTCATACCATGTCTCTTCATAATTCAAGTAACTTGTGTCTGAAAATTTGAGCTTTAAAAATACTTAAGTTCTCTGCTGTAGTATGTGTTTTAAGCCACATGATGTCGCTGTATCCTTGCTATGTCTTGCTTTTGTGCTTGTGAGAATCAGTTTTATGGCTTTTCCCCTTTGACTAAGGAACAAAGATCCCACACATACATCAGAAAAATGTAACGAATATCAACACAAGTGTATTTGTACAACATGTATGCATCCAGTTGTATTACATTATAATGTAGTGACACTGTAATACAGACACACTTGTCCTGCAGTTAAGACTGCATTCAGTTTAAGTTAATATCCATTTGTTTGATTCATTCTGGGCCAAGTTGGACAGCTTTAAGTCATTAATGTTACTGTGCCTGCAGCCTGTAGAAACAGACAGGTTATAGGTGACTTTTACGGTTAGCTTAGAAACGGCACAAAAGAAAGTTTCCACCGTGAGCTGTCCCAGAATGTAGCTGGCCAATGCAGACGAGCGCTGGGCGGGGATGGCTGCAGTGAGATGTAATTCATACAGCACTAAATCAGGTCACTGTCACTGAGAGCTCTGATCTTCTTGGCATGATAAAGCCCAAAGAAATCAAAAGTCATACATGTTTTCAACAGTAACAAGGGATTATATGCTCTAAGATGGAAATAGAGGGCTGAGAGACAATTCACCCTTATAAAATGGTGCCTGTGCGTGTTGATGTGGGTGTGTGTGTCTGTGAGTGTGTAAATATAAGCCAGGTTTCCAGTTCATCCACAACTACGCCCTGCATTTCTTTGTGTATTTCTCAGGGGTCTTCACTTTCTTTTCATTCTTTCTCTTCATTGTTCCCGTTTCCTCTCGTTTCTTCCCATCCTGGCTGGCCGTCCTCAGGTGAAGCCTTCTCACATCACTCTAAAGCCATTGTGTCTGCTCTCAATACAACCACTGTGGAAAGAGACAGGTCAGATTCAAGTCTGAGGAAGCTATTGTGAGGACAAATATAGAAGTAAAGGCCAAATTTTCTGCTGGGCAGGACTGGCTTGTTTTTTATGTAACAATATTGAGTGAATGCAACTTTTTTCCCCCAACAACCTATTACATTTGTTCTCTTTTGAATGATTTTTCTGCCATATTCATCTTAGATATACTTATATTACCTGAAAAAGGCAGGTTAAAATATAAACTATACTGACAGTAGCAGTACAGTTTTTCCTCAAATGAAAGGACACATTGATTTAAACTCATGTGCACCTCTGTATTTTTTCAGTCCTCCACAAGGTGTCATATTGCATCCTCTCCTTTGTTGTTGTGGAATTGGTTACATGACTGGCTCCTCCCCAGCCAGGATAGCTGATCCTCTACAGCCGGACTCACCTGTGAAAGCTGCTCCAGCAACAACAATCACTCTCACCATCAGCGACAAGAAGAGACCAACTGAACAACTGAGCTCCAGGTAAATACTGTTTTTGTCCCTTTCCTCTGTTTCTGTTCATCAATTTACAGCTCAGAGTAGCTGAATAGGGAACACATTTTCTGGATGATGTAAAGCTCTCAAGGACTTGAAATTTACTAGAACGTCATTGCTGTTCTTCTTAAATAACTCTGTGACGAGGAAAGAGTGATGATGCTTGGTATCCAGCACTTGTATTTCAAACACAGTGTTTCTTTAGTAGAACAGAAACATGATTGGTAATATTTCCTGCTTGAATGTTCAACAGAAACCTGGAAAAGGGAGACAAAAGATGACAAAAAATGTTACAGGGTGATCCAAGTGACTTTTTAAGTTTTTCAGGATCTCAAGAAAATCATTTATTGTTACATTTTTGGCAATCGTTTAGTAGAAAGTCATAAAACTCAGAGTTGTTTCAGATCTATCAAATCCAACAAGACAAATCAAATGGCTGATCTTGCTGGATTAATCATGTGACTTTAAGAACCAATAGGTGTGCACTGTCTGTTTTCCTAACCATTGTTGTCTATTCTGAAGTACTTTCTGTTTTTTCCTTTTGGGTGATTTTGAGAACAAAATAAGACAGAAGTGGCCATGACAGCCTGTTCATGTATCAATCTACTAATATTTTTATTTTATTTTCTTGATGGGAAATCATCTCAAAAGGAAACTAGTTATAACCTAGTAAATAGTGACTCCATTCTTTGAACAATGCCTAATGACATACTACCTTAAGATATGACAGGGTGCCTTGACTTTTAGCCCTTTCAGAGTTTTCTGGTGTATGATAGGCATAAAAAACCTCTAGGTATTTTTTGTCTTCCTTATTGATCCTTATTGAATGTATCTAACTATCTGTGTAGTGGACACCATGGCATCTGCTCTCTCTGTGCGCTCAGTGCGGCAGCCCTCCTTCTCCAACATCTCTGTGAGGGGCAGTGGACGCAGCATCCGCTCCAAACCCTCTGTCTCCAATCTTTCCTTGATCGCCACTCTGTCGCGCTCCCTCTCTCTGGGCAATGGCCTCAACGTGCTGGGCTCCAGCCTCTCCAATGGCCTCAGCGTCAGCGAGAAGGAGACCATGCAGGGCCTGAACGACAGGCTGGCCAACTACCTGGACAAGGTGCGGTCACTGGAGAAATCCAATGCTGAGCTGGAGGTGAAGATCAAGCAGCTTATGCTGGACAGAGCTCCAAAAGGGTACGACATTGAGGGGATGATGGCACAGGCCCATGCCATTGGACAGGAGGTCAGTGTCTAGTGCTTTAGACTATACAATTCATTTTAAGACTTCCTGTCTTGAGAAAAAAATAATAATATTTGTGCGTGATGTTCTGTCATGAATTCTCTAATTTAAAGTGCAGTTTTGGTGGAAGAACTCAACTTAACAAATTAATATTTAACTAGACACATTAAAACTACACATAATTTTAACTTGCTGTGCATTGTGTTCTTTCACTTAGGTGAGAAAGAAGACACTGGAGAATGCCCGTATAATGCTGGAGATTGATAATGCCAAGCTGGCGGCTGATGACTTCAGGGTCAAGTGAGTGTCACACTGCAGTCTTTTCCCTGGCTGTGAGTGTTCACATGGGAGCGCCAGACTGCAAAACAGTATGAATAAATGACCTTTCTGTCAGGGGCCAAAATAAATGCCTTATTCCCACGGTGGGTGCTCCAGTACCAAACAATGGCAACATCAGTTAGAGGGGAATATGATAGATGGTGCAGGCCAGAAAGAGAATCGTCCCCTTACGGAGATTCTACAGTTGGTAAGGTGAAGCTAAAGGTGACAGAGTCAGGAAATACCTGCTGCTGGTGTTTTTCACAGTGTGTTGATAGTATGTTTTGTGGTCTAATGTGAGGGAGTAATATGTCAGCTGACAGTGATTCATGTTATTTACAGCAAAGTGAGTGTGGACCTTAATAACTTTGAGCTTTGCAGGAGTTTGCATGCGATTTTTCACATTTGTGCATCCATTCCTGAGTGGCCTCAGTGCCAAATTCACAGAAGAGTTACTAATTAGCTCCAGCTGCCTTTATCAGGTGCCTGTTAATCAAAGTGTCAACACTCCTAACACCAGTATCCACACGAAGGAGTTAACAGGCTGTAAATCTGCTATTTAATGTTGTAAAGTTGGATATTTTAATGTAGAAGTTCATGGGAACTGATTTTCTTTAAGAGCTAGTTGCCTCCTGAGGTACTTGAGGAAAAATGAAAATAGCGTGGAAGTGTCACTTCTGGTACTTGTTCAAAAGTCTTTTTCTTTATGCAGAAGCAGGAATATTTTTGATCTATAGGTACAGAAAGATTGTATTAAATAATCTGCAGTATTTTCAGATCTCATGAAAATGAGTATTTTTCAATAATGTACACAAAAGGTACAAACCTGGCCTAAAATTGCACATGTTTACTGATGACCTCCTTTTCTCTTAACATGAACTTGTGAGAATTTACAGGGAATCGTGTTGGGATATTTTCCACATGTACAGACAGCAGGAAGTAGCCACTTCAGACACATTGACACAACTAGAAATGCTCTATGCACCATAGGTAACGTGGTTACTTGGATATAGTGTACAGGAAGAGCTGGCAGGTTAAAAGTAATTTCTGTGATTACTTTCTGCATTTACCCCCATTTCCTCAAGAAATTTTAGCTTTTCCCAGAATGTTGTGGTAATGTATGTGTGCATTCTTACTGATTTGCCTGGCTGACTTGCCACAAAATTGTGGTACATATTTCTATATATGAAATCTCTTCAACACAACACATGGGTCTTTTGGAAATAAAGTCACAGCTGTTATTCTGTTGATTGCTCATATCCAACCTGACTACATCAGATATTTCTGTTCTCAAGTGCAGAGCTACAGCACAAGTGTGAAAGTTCATTTATTTGATTTAATCTTGTCTTTAATGCTGTTTTTTTTTTTTAATGCAGATGGGAGGCAGAGGCCACCTTGTGCCAGTCAGTGGAGAGGGACTGTCAGGCTCTGAGGAGAGCAAAGTCAGACCACGACCAGATCATCGCCACTCTCCGAGGAGACCTGGACAGCCTGAAGGAGGAGCTCTACTTCCTCAAGAAGAATCACCAGGAGGTGAGACTGCTGCCAAAACGAAGGTTACAAGAGGTTAAACAGTGTTTACATATCCATTATTATTATCTTCTTCACAAGACACAAGTTCATATAAACTAGTTCTCTGCCAGGTCAGTTTGTGTTTTCTCCCACAAGGTTTAAACAGTGTCCGGTGTCTGAAATACGATAATATAAGTACAGGGACACACCCTTCATCTTTGTAACCAGACTGCTTCAAGATAACGAGGTAACTCCAATGTACACAAAGCAGGAGTGTTTGAGCCCAGTCATCGCAACAGTCTGTGTGTGTTTAGGCAGTCAGGTGTGGTGTCCAGGATGTAGACTGAATTTTACACAGAGGGAATTTTTTATTTTGTCTTAAAAATGTATAAAATTTGACTGACTGTAATTAGAGTGTTATCATAACTGTACAGCGCAGCTTTTTTATTTTGTTATTTTTCAACACATCTAATTTTTCTTAAATCGAGAATTAAAAAACAAAACAAAATTCATAATTGTTGCAGCCAGTAAGAACTACAAAACCCAAGAGGTGTTGATGCAGCTACCATATAAATGTCTCAGAAATTAATTTGTAGCAAAGGTGAAGTAGATGAAGCCTTCTGACACACAACCTGTGGTTGCACTCTTTTAGGCAGCTACAGTGATCACTCATTTAAACTTTAATTATCTTGTGAGCTTTATGAACAATACAGTAATAACTTTTAATTCACGGTGGGATTCTTTCTTTAAAAAACCTTATTATATTTGGCTAGTCCTCTGAAGATTATCACTTGGCACTGGCTTTTTCTTGAGGCTTCATATGTTGTGAATAAAAACTTTACAACTACTGTAAAGATTTAAAGGAAGTGAGAAATGGTAGCGTAAAATAGTTATCGGAGAGCTGTGAAGTTTCTGTGATATGAAAGCTGAGCTGATTTTGTGGGATTACTCCTGCACATGTAGCTGATGTTATTATGGGTGTCAAAGTAGGAAGGCGAGAATTAAAATTCCAGAACAACTATTTTGCACAGCTCTTAACTAAACAAAGAGCAGCAGGTCAGGTGCTGAAAGTACAACTCATCTGGGGAAATGCACGAGGAAGGACACGGCCATGAGAGAGGATGTGATAAAGGGCAAGGGATGAATGAGACAACACATATATATGCAGAGGATAACGAGAAACAAGCAACAGGTGTGAGAACAGCTGCATCTAATTACAGGTGACAGGCAAATAGAACTGAATACACGACAAACCACCAAAATGAAACAGGAAGAAACGGAACACGGAAAGAGAAACTCAGACATGACACAAAGACAGAAAGATAAACAAGCACCAAAACAAGACTGACTTCACAAGAAGTCACAGGGAACACAGGGGAGACGTGTAAAGCTAATTTAACAAAGTACATTAGAGTTTTGATTGACTCTAACCTACATCTGCTGTAACAATAGGTTAGCTCATTGAAAACAAACAGCCAATTAGGCAACATGGATGATGTTAAAGCAGGTTTACCAGCTCTCGCGCTGATGGCATGACTTTCACCTTCAGTCTCACGCTGCTGAAACAGTCTCACACCAGTTAAAAGGAAGCCTCAAAGCTCCTCCTTTATTAAAACAAACAAACAAAACAAGCAGACAACAGGTTTTTTCCATCTGAACATCAGACCTTTTTCTAAATTTCAGCTCTGGTCCCTGAACATCTCAGTTTACAAGCTTAATCCACCAGAGGCATTTAATGGTTTTCATTTAATATAGCAGCTCTTTTAGCACACAACTTCTTTTTGTTTGCTCAATGTCTCTATCAAAAGGCAGTACTAAGTGTAGTAAAACCACTTGAAGTTGAAGTTGGTGGATTAATAGGTGGACATCAAAATATTTCTGTTATAACCATGATTTACATTACAGTGCATCTACAGTAAGATGCTGCTTTTTCTCTCCATTCCTTCTTTAAATGTCTGCAGGAAATGAACTCCCTGAAGGCCCGTTTGGACAATGAGCAGGTGAACGTGGAGGTGGATGCGGCTCAAAGTCCTGATCTTGGGGCCATCTTGGCTGAACTCAGGGTCCAATATGAGGGCATTGTTCGCAAGAACAAGGAGGAGGCCGAGTCTTGGTACCTGAAGAAGGTGTGTAACTGCACAAACCAGCTCTTGTTCTTCTGTCTTTTCCCCACAGTAAATAAATATGTAGGACTGCTTTCTTTCATCTCTGCAATATTGTAAAAATTACAATTTATCCTATCCTAACAAACTAGATGCATTGGTTACAGCTAGTCGGGACTATTGCCATTCCTTTTTATCAGCATGTCCTAAAAACTCCCTGAAAAGCTGTCAGTTGGTCCAAACGAGTAGAGAAAGAGAGAAAGCGAGGGATCATATTTGTCCCTTGTTTGTTCACCGGCTTCCTGTTAAGCTCATCATTTAATTTAAAATCCTCCTTCTTGCATAGAAAGTCTTGAAGGGTCAGTCCACATAACATCTTAAAGACCTTAATGCATTATATTATCCCATCAGAGCGCTTCACTCTCAGACTGCAGGCCTACGTCTGGTTCCCAGAGTTTCTCAAAATAGAACTGGAAGCAAAGCCTTCAGCTACCAGAACCACCTCCCTAACTAGGTTCAATGATATACTAATTAGGCTTCAAACTTTCACTTTTGGCTTATAGTTAGCGCTGCATCAGGTTGACCTGAAACATTGCTTAGTTAACCAGCTTAGGCAGCTAGAAAGTAATCAAGTACTTCACCTCTTGTTACTCATCGAGCATTTTTATGCTACTACATTAATTTTCTTTTCCCTTCCCTTCTCTGTCATCACCAAATCAGTTTTAGCAGATAACTGCTCCGCCCTGATCTTGGTTCTGGTTTCTTCCTGTTAAAGCACGTTCGTCCTCTTCAAGGTCTCCAAGTCATAAGGGATTGCCTGATTTTGGGGGTTCTCTACCTAATGTTGTCGGGTCTTTACTTTACAGTATGAAGCACCCTGAGTTGAGTGCTGTGTTGAATTGTTTTGAATGTTATGTTTTTATGTGTTTACAGTTAGAGGCAGTACAGTCGGAGGTCAAAGAAAGCAACGAGGCTTTGCGTTGTGCCCAAAGTGAGCTCAGTGAGAGGCGGCGTTTCCTTCAGGCTCTAGAAGTTGAGCTTGAGAGCGTTCGTAAACAGGTACAGTACAGTTTGTTCATATACATTTGAATGACTACTTATCTTCTTCAGCGGTGAGGTTTCCGTGAGACGGAGACATTAGAAACCCTGTATGAGGGCACATGAATGACTGGTCCTCACCCCATCCTCACATCCTCCCCCGCACACTTGTCGAGACTAGCTTTTTGTCAGTTAAGAGCTGCTGCTGTATAGATACAATGTACACAGCAGGTTAATAATGTTTCCACAATCAATCAGTGTGACAAGACACAAAAACCTGGTGTTTTGTCTCCACTTCCAGTGAACTCAGTAATAATGTACAGCATGCAGACATGTTCACTGGAGGCAAATGTAGCTTTCAGATATTTGCTCAGCCTGATCGCACAGTAATGAATGCAGACGTATTATAGTGCTGACAGGAAAACTTCTTAATAGGTAAAATTACAAAGCAGCAGTTTTTGACTGATTTTCTGACAGTGGTGACACTCTTTATGGTCCGTGTGAACAGTGAGTTAATATGGAGGCTTTACCGTTTCATCCTCACTGTGTTTACCTCCATCCTCAAAGTTTCTACTGTTGCATGAAGATCATACAGCCCGTTAGAGCAGGAGTATCAGACTATAAATTTACAACTTAATATTTTTTTAGCCATTCCCAAAATTAAGACTGCTATACTACTTTTTGAAATGTGAAAAGCTTTAACAAAGCCAAACCTTTAACACAGCTTTGATCCTTCTTTATGTTTTAATTGATTCATTTTAGTCTCCTAAAGATTTACTTCCTGGTGCTGAGCATCCTTTACAGTAACGGCTTCATTTCAGCTTCTTATAGCCAGTGCCTCATTTTAGCTATTTGCACTACTGATGAGATTTAGCAGTTAAAGATTTAAAGAAAGTCAGAAAATCAAGAATAACGTGTCATTTTAAAATTTTCTGACTGTCGGAAATCACTGTGTACACAATCGATGACAATTTAAATGCCATTAAGAGCAACAAAAAAAATGTTCATGCAGTTTTAAATATTTAAATGGCTGTTTTGTTATTTTGTTATTTGTGATTCCTCTGTAATTAATTCCCCAAAAGGCAAGTCTATTCTACTTTCACCCTAAGCCAGCACCCTCATTATTGATGCTTCATCTTTAGCACACAGACATTAGAGCATTAATTATTTCACTTTAATAAAAAATATATATATTTTAATATCAGAGTGGGCAGTCCCATCTTAAGTAAGCAAAGGACGACATTTTAGACAACTAACTCAAAATTTGATTATTGTTCCCAAAGACATTATGTGTTTTTAACCATGCATGCTCAGACTGTTATCTGTGCTTCTCAGGATGAAGCTGTTCCTTAAACGCAGTTCTTGATGACATATAGCGAAGGAGGCGACCTGTCTGAATATTCAAGCCAGCTTTAGTAATTATGTAACACAGAGGAGAATATGTTATCTGTTGTGGCTATTCAGCATCAGTATGCTGTGTTTACAGGTTAGCGTGTTAGAGGGAAATCTCGGAGAATCGGGACACAAGTACTCTGTGGACATGGACCGTCTTCAGGCCATTCTGACACAGCTGGAGGATGAGCTGTCTCAGCTGCGTTTGGACATGCAGCGCAACAAGACTGACTACGAGCAGCTACTACGCATCAAGCAGAACCTGGAGATGGAGATCGCCACCTACAGGAGGCTGCTGGAAGGAGAGGACATGTAAGCAAGTAGAAAAACAAATCTAAGCCTAAGGGATGCACAGTCCCAAAATAACAACAGTCACAGGACCAGTTCCTTTTCAAATGCATATTTTTTTACTTGAATATTATCAAAAAAACAAATGACTCTTGTAGTTATTCATACTTTCTACAAGAAGGAGGCATTTGTACATTTATTAGTCTTCGAATTAAAGGACTTGTTCTCCATTTTGGGACATATGTGCATTTTGTTTTTAGCAGAAATAAGATTATCATGTCCGTCCAGTAAATTTAACCACAGTTTGTTTTAGATGAGCATAGATTAGAAACAGGGGTCGCATTTACACGGAAAAATCAGCGTACCAGGAATCTCAAGTTTATTAACACCTTATATTTTATTTGGTTATTTACTTTTGCACATACGTTTGTATAGACTAAACTTTGGACAGAGTTAAAATTAAGCTACCCAGAAGCAACTGTAGCATCATATTCAGTTCACTATGATTGTTCATATCAGAGTTATTATAGCTTTGTGCTTTCTAGTTAGTATTTTTATTTCATATTTGAGTTTTTGTTTTTAAACTAGTTTCTTCTTAGTTTGTTTTCAGAGTTGATTTACTTATTTTCAGTTTAGTTTTCAGAATTTGAAAATGTTTAGTTTTTGTTTAGTTGTTATTAGTTTCATTGTTTTGTTTTAGTCTTTTTAATTACTGTATGGAGGGCATGTCTCTGAGACCAAATTTAGAAAAATCAGTGCAGGTAATTTAATAAAAACACATAACTTTTTAAAAGCAACTGACCGATGGTCAGACTCTCAATAAAAATGTGCATCAATGCCTCATCAAGCAAGGTGTAATAACATTTTTACTACACTAAGCATAAATGTTTCAGTTAGTTAAAACATTTTTAATCATTAACTAAAATGTTTTTTCTTTTAGTTTGTACTTTAGTTTTAATAAACAAGCTTAATGACCTTAAATGGTATGAATATTAGTGACAAGGTGTAATAAATGATACCCATAACTACAGTGAAAAAAAGAATAAATATAAAATACAATAAATAATTAGACAAAAGAAAACATGAGAACAAAGTGTTTTTTCCCACAATGCAGAACTGTATTTGCTTGAACCTGCTTTCTGCTTTGCCTTCACTGATTATAATTTTGTCCTACAGGGTGAAAGAAACTCCCCCTCCACCTCTTAAAAGTAAGTTCAGATTATTAAATTTAACAAATCTGTTGCAAATCTGAGCGTGGCATCTGTAAGTTTAGGTTGGATAATGCTAGTCTGGGAGAAGCACTTGAAATCCAACAAGTTTTCTGAGCCAGAGTTGACATGCTTTAAAACTGCTGAATTTAAACCAGAGATATAAAGGCTGTCGACGGTTTGTGTTAAATTGTGATCGTGACACTCGTTGCAGATGTCCACTTGTCAGCCATTTAATACAACGCACCAACTAAAAATGTAATCTACAAGAGAACTCTAGAGAACTTTACAAGAGAATAGAATAGATATTTATCCACGGTGTCTGCTGCTGTCTGTGCTCCAAACATTTGAGAATTTAAGCGACTTGGGACAGAGTGACATAAATTCAAGGCTCGATGCAGATGTTCGTGTTTCTGAAAATGTTTTGTGACTCACTGCGGCACACTGTCACACTACAATCCACCAATCGCAATGCATTTTAAGGCCAACTTAACTGGATATTATCGCTTGCAGAGGTGGGACGTCTTGTCACTATTATGGAGTCCCTCTGAGCAACACACTCTTATTTGGTAAAATTTTAGTAAAGCTTTGCTTGGACAAATAATTAGAGTTCGGAGCTTCGTTTTCACCTCATTGGTGATGAAATGTACATCACTCAAATGCAACCAATGTAAAAAAGGAAGGCTTACTCACCAGCAGTTTCTGCAGCTTATCCTCAAGCAGGCATGATCGAGGCCACAGAATCTATTTTTACACACTTGAATACAGGTGTGCCTCGAAACTTTGGTGCGCTCTGGGCAAAAAAAAGTTTGAAAACCATTGTTGAATGGTATCCAGTGTCATACCAGAGGCCAGAATTCATCACTACTGCAAAAGGGTCCCATGTTTCAGTACAGGCTTCTATAGGAAGTCAGTATAAAAAGAACTTGAGTGCTGTTGTCCTTTATGTCTGTTACAGTCTGCTCTTGTAAAGCTGGGTAATTTTAGTCATCTTAAATTCTTCCAGTAGGCCAACATTGCAGGAAAATCTGATCCTTTCCTTTGCTATTCAAACTCTTTTGTGAACATGTGTTCACTTGATACTCACACGGGATCATAAAAAAATCAAAATAGCACATGACTCACTCGGGGAAAGTAGGAATCCCTTTTCTCGGGGTCAGTGTGGCTTCGTAGCCTCAATATAAACTTCTTATCTGAGTATAGCACTGTTGTTACACTATTAATGACACTTTCTGTGGCTTTAGATTAGCAGCATTAGTGTGACTAACCATTGTTCGCTCCTGTGTTACAGAAGACCCCGATGTAAGGACTAGGAAGATTGTGAAAGTCGTCACTCAAACAATGATCAATGGCAAAGTAGTCGATGAGTCCAGCGAGGTGGAGGAGATCGAGGAACGCAAAAAATGAACCAAAGTGCATCAGTACGGAAGCAATGTTTCATAAAGCATTAGCTGACTGTGGATCAAATTATTGTTTTCTTTATTTACTTTATTTAATCACAGCTAATTTTAGCCCTGTGAGGTTTAAATAATGGCTCCAGCTGTGACCATACACCTGTATTTTGGAGATATATAAAAAGATCTTCTTTCCTATATAATAGTCTTAAATAAATAGTTTATACACATCACTTAAAATTACTTTTTTGTTCCCACGATTGCAAAGAATATGAAAAAAGAAGCAAAAATGGCATATTCTTCTACCGTAGGGTTAGGGTTGTGGTGATCAGCAGTGATGAATAAGACATCACAAGATTATCACACGTTATTGTCAGTGTATTGGAACAAGGCTGACCAGATTCTTCTTCTTCAATACTAAAATAAGGCTGACTAAAGATTTATAATTGCTTCCACACTTCTGAGGGTTACAGTCAGTTTAGAAAATGATGCACTGTGATGGTCTTTGTTGTGCTTTTCAGTCTTTAAATCAAATCCATGAAGTTTAATTTTCTTAAAATGTCTTTGAAAAGGTCAACCCATTTTTAATGCAACTTCTCGTCACTATTTTCTAAAATAAAATGGAATTACTGATATATCCTAGTTCTGCAGCATGAAAGATTTTCACATATTTTTAGAAATTATTAATTAAGACCCAGTTATGCAAATAATATACATAAAATGTTCTTTTTCCAGTATCATCACAGGTGGCAAAAGTATTCTTTATGTAAATAGAAGTACAGAAACCTGTGTTTAAAAAGTACTCCGGTAAAAGTGCAGGCTCTGAGATGTACTAAAAGTACTTTTAGAGGATATTTCTACCAGCGATTTTTGTGCAAAGCTAACTGAAGCTTGTAGTAATAATAATCATCATCATCATAAAATTATGTTAGTATGTGAGACTACAAACAAAATTCCAATCTGTATTCCAATTCTAATGAATGTAGTCAGCTTGAATCTGTTATGTAGGACACATCATCATCTGCCTAAAATCAAATTTGCTACACTGGATGTAACCCAATTTGACCATGAACACAACAGTCCAACACTGGTCCAACACACTGCCTCACTGTAAATCCATCAGCGTAACACTGAAAAATCTGAATTAGTTAGTTTACCTCAGTGTGTTTCGCAGGATGTTTCAAAAAATATGAAAGTGTATAATTTATCAGAACACATCATAAACAGACCCACTGTTTGATTAAAAATGATACTATAAAACATGATAGTAACAGTTTACAATTTTCAAATATCACTGAGCAGTCCTTACCTTTAAATATAACCCCTGTTCTTCCTCTTCTGTCCTGTCTTTCTTACGTCGTTCTCCATCTCTGGGCAGCTTTAGCTAGCACACACACTGCCCGCAAACAGTTTGTGTTGATATTTGTTGAGCTGTTAGAAAAGTTTCTTTTGAAATTATCTGCCACAGCATGTTATTCCCGTTATGCTGTCATAGATGACTTTGCTCAAATTGCATTAAAATGAAACATCCAGGAAAAAACATGATCATGTATTTTTGCGGTTTCCAATATTTTAAAGGTTTAATATATGTGAAAAGTGAAAATGAAAGTATTTCCTAAACTTTAAATCCTTTCTTTTGATCATCACTGGAGGCTAAATGTGTTTAAATATTTGTCTTAACTGTGCCAATAATGTCATTCATAAAGTGACTGTACCAACTCTGTTATTGTGTGATAGTTTCACTGTGAAAAACTACTGAAAGTATTGTTATGTACTTTTAATATCCAAATAAACATTTTAACCAAAGCGGCTTTACAGTGCCAATAAAACTCAGTGATTAAAATGTGTTTTGTGTTCTGGGTTTGTTTCAAACAGAAACCTTGACTCATACTCAGAGAACAAAAACGAAATGTGATTCTGCACCTACAGAGCAGAAACTACCAAACCTGAATCCAACAGTGTCGGGTAACAACCTTTGTGTGTGTGTTTCTGTGAGTTTGTGTTCACATTAAAGTGAAAATTTACAAAAAAGATGGCAGAGCAAGCTCCTGCAGTGTTTAATGTGGTCTGCTGTGGTGGTGTATGAAAAAGTCAGATGTCAATGCAGAAACAAAGAGCCTACAGTCAAAGTGCAACAGGTGGAACAGGTAAGAATCGTATCAGAGTTTGTTTTGGGCTTTTTTGCTGTATGTGCGACTCGAGTAAAAGATACTTGGGTGTCTACCCAGAGGATTCGTCTTTGTTTTTGTGTGGTTTTTTTTACTGGGAAATGTTCCTCCTTTTGTTTCCTTGTGAAAACAAAGTGCTCCGTGTGCAGTCAGGATGTCATTTGGGGATTTCAGCCACTTTGAGTTTTTGTTGTCTGGTCGCTGAAGGATTTTATCTTTCTTAGAGGTGTTTGTGTGTTGAGGGAGGAGGCTTCATTTAAATACTGAATACATTTCAAAAATGTGTGTTCTTGGGATGACTCTAATATAGGAACACTGAGGACCAGGCAGTTGGGACACAAAGTAATGAATAGTCAGGATTGCTGGCAGGTGTGCAGCAGGGGTGTTTCCAGGCTTGTTAAAAAAAGGCTGGCGTGGGGGACATTGAGGAAACTGTTAAAACCAAATAAAATCAGTTCAGTGAGTTGTATTTGCACACACCAACTGCTGCCATAAACGTGCATTAAGATTAACATGGCACCTAAACCAAAGCACAACATTTAATGGAGACCTATCAAAGCTAAAATGCAGCCTGGTTAGAACAGTAAATGTGATTAACTTATTCTGATGTTAGAGGCGATCGTGGCTCAAGAGTTGGGCGGTCGCCCTGTAATCGGAAGGTTGCCGGTTCGAGCCCCGGCTTGGACAGTCTCAGTCGTTGTGTCCTTCACCCATTGCCTACTGGTGGTGGTCAGAGGGCCCAGTTGCACCAGTGTCCGGCAGCCTTGCCTCTGTCAGTGTGCCCCAGGGTGGCTGTGGCTACAATGTAGCTTGCCGTCACCAGTGTGAGTGGGTGGATGACTGGTTGTGTAAAGCACTTTGGGGTCCTTAGGGACTAGTAAAGGCTTTACTAGTCAGGCCGCTTAACTTACTGAGTGTTAATAATGTCTTACCGTTTGCAAAGTAAAGGAGGGGAGGAGGAGTAGGCTGTGGACCAAACCATGAGGCAGAGCCCACTTTAAAAAAATGAATTTGTTTGAACAGTTTGAATAATTAACCAATAGTATTCAGCTCATTCAGTGTTATTGTATACATTTACAACCATTCACTGAGGAGAACAATCATTTTTTTTGATGGGGAACCTTTTGATCTCACCCATAATTTCCACTTGCCTCCACTCACATGTCAACACATTTTTGCCTGGAGGCTGCTCCCTTCTGTACCTGGTTTGTTCGGTGTAACCATTTCTGTTTTCATTTTGTATTTTTGCAGTCTAGCTGAGCATTTCTTGGACATAAAAACTCAAATTCAAACTGCTTAAATAGCTCTGTTATGACCAAGAACTCTGGGGACTGAGTTGGCTTCCCACAGGGGCAGTGTCTGTCTTCTTGTCTTGTAAATAGTGAGTTATTTAACCCACATTGACTGTTGTGGCTCAGTGTGTGGTGTGGGTTTTGTGTGGGTAGAGGTGATGTGTTAAATGGGATTCAGTCCAGAACATTGAAGCAGCCCCCTTAAAGCTCCCCAGACTGAAAAAAAACTTTTAATTAAAACCTGCTGTGACACCTCTGCTCTATGTTCTACATATGGACTGTCCTCAGTTTTCCTTTATTTTTAATGACATGTTTTGGATGGACCAGTGTTCTTTTGTTAAAATGTAGAGATTTCTTCTGTCCTTTAGATGATTATTCACAGCTGCTCTATGACAGAGGGGGTTCTAGAATTCCAGTCAAAGAAAATAAACCACCAGCTCTCCTATAAAAACCACTGGATGTGATTGTTGCAGTGTGTTTGGCATCCTCATCTAATTCCTCTCCTGTCAAGCTTCTGGAGAGCAGGAGTCATCTTTTAATTCAGTGTTGGGAGCATTCTTATTCACCCAGGCATCGCCCATAAAACCCTCACACAGCCTTGACAGTCCTGTGGTCTTGTAGAGACACAACACTGAACTTCACCTGATCTAAATACATTCTCTGTTTTCTTCTCTCCACACTGTCTGGGCATGACAGATAATCTTTACCAAGTCATAAGCAATTTAACTTGTTTTCAATGTAAGGCTATGTAAATAGTTAGTTAAACTGAGTGTCATTGATAATATGGCTGCCATTTTACTTCCTAACCCAGTGATAGAGTAAGCAGGTTAATATCACTCAACTAACTAAACAAATCCTTACTTACAATATAATTAGAGGACTTAGTGAATATGAATAGGTTATGTATTTCAAAGTATGGATAAACCATAAAAGATTGTATAATAAGTACAAATAAGTTTGTTGTATAATGCAAAAGTAGTTCTAAGTAAAAGAATAAAACTAAATAGTTACATAAATGTGGCAATATTTTTATAAGTTTAAATACATATAATAACAATTAGCTATCTGGAATAAATATCCATGTAAGTAAATATAGTTATAAAGTTATAAGTATTTAATAAAAGAGCTAAAGAGTCATAAAATGTTGTGTATATTGCTGAAAAAGCTGAAGATAATGGACAAACGTTAAAACATATAATTATATACTATGATATACTATGAATAAAGTAGCTGAGACCAAACTGAGCTAAACACTGACAGTGTGACTGGATGAAAAACATCCTCTACATGAAAATAAAACATCAGAATAAGAGTTGTGTTTATGATGAATCAGTCTGACAGGCCTGTGGAGATGTCAGCTACTGTCCTGAAGTCTGCTGCAGCTGTTTGAATGTCTGTTCAGCAGCCCTGTGACACTCATGCTCCCTCTCACATCGTCATGAAGTCTCACAGTCTAATGTCTTCCTTGTTCAGGCAGCTTGTCACCACATGGAGCCACACTGCACAACACACAACCTACTGTAAGTTCAAACTATAGAAAGCTATGATATTTACTAGTTTCTATAATTATAATACAGTTGACTCTAACTAGAAATTATATAAATACTTGTGCCTTATATTAAGGTTGTTTATATTCATCTGTTTATATTGTATGTTTTAAATCATGGAAGAACATTCAGTTCATTCTGTGAATACCTGAGGCAGTAATCCAGAAATCGAGACAAACTCCAGCTCACATTTAGTGCAGTTTCATGTCAGTGTGAATTTTCTGTATGTTATCACTCCTGTGAGAAAGCACACATCGGCAGAATCTGCTGTCTTAAAGCGAAGCCTGTAAAGCATGCTGGTATTTTGTCACCTTGATGAGAAACTAGTGAACTCCAGACATAGACCTTTAAGCGTTTAATAACTTTTAGTTCATCCAATCAGGATACACAGAAGAATTACAGGGTCACAGAAGAGACAACACAAAGATAAAACTGTCAACACCCATTTTTTCTAATGAGGGGAAAGATAATAGAGAGGATGGAAACACCTCGCTGTTTGTTTCACTTTCTTTTCTTTTCTTCTCTTTCTTTTCTTTTCTGTATGATTGAAAATCATCACATGTTTGGAAAGTGAAAACCGGAGGGCCCATATCTTGTAGGCATATAGAAGAATTGGATTGGTAATTGTACTTCCTTGAATGATGTTGCTGTTGAAGAGCGCCCTCCTGTGGTGAAAAGTAGAGTGTACATGCAATTGAAAAGCAGAAAACACAGAAGCCATTTAGTTCATTATTACACTATAACTATTATTGTGTTGATTTGTATGGGAAATTGCAACCCAGTTTTTCCATATTTAATATAGAAACAATTTGCATTGTGCCACAATATGGCACATTAACACAAATACTGTGTCGGGAAAATAATGAATAAATAGCTAAGAAATATGTATTACAGTGAGCTTTATTTATGGTTATCTGTGATTTAAGTGATTAAAATCAGTCCATAGTCAACATCTTAGTTGATGTTATCCGTGGTGGACTGGCTTTATACAGGAATAAATAATGTATGACTTTTAAATTTACCTTTTATTTTGTTCAGTCCATTGGGGAATTTAAAGGGGCGTTTTGACACATAAATGTGTGTTTCTGGCATAATGAGACCTGTAGGCACTGACCCAAACTGAAATCTGGTGACATCCTGACATAGAAATGCTTCGTCACCAAGAAGAAAGGAAGGACTCGTGGACCATTGTACTGCAGAAACGAGTTCCTTACCAGACCAAAAACATTTATTCTAGCGCCTCTGATGGCCTATGTTAGGTATTAACATTGCCATCCACACAACCACAGAAAAAAACGTTGGCCAGCGTCCATTAAATATTTGTGTCCATGGGTCTATAACTTCAGTGGAGGCCTTTCCAGGATTTACAAAGAGCTTGTTGGGGTCCCAGAAATATTTTAGGTTTTCTAATTTTTTTTAGGCAAATACTATCCAGATATTTTTTTTTTCAAAGGCTGATCCTAGCTTTACTGGTCATATGCCTCAGAGCGCATGCGTGACGGTTTCACCTTTTGGTGACCTGTTAATGCATCCTGAAAAAACAATCTTGGACACTACAGCCGCGCAACACTAAAACTTAATTGCATCATGTAAGTTTGCTGTTACTGAAACACACAGTGCTCTTATTTACTTTTTTTTGTCAGCTTTCCATATTTAAAGCTTTAAATTTAGAGTAAAAATGTGTAAAAAAAAAAAAAAAAGTTACCTAGCTATAGTACGACACTTGCTAGCTAAGCAAGCTAATAAACTTGAAAGATTTCCACGTGAAAGTTATTTTTATCCGTTTACATAAATATATTTGTTTATAGCACGAGACATTAAGTTAGTTGGTGTGATGTAAGATACCGAGGTACAGACATGTTACCTGTAACTCCGCTTCTTTGTGTGCACAGGCCAGAAAAGGACAACTCTCCCCAGACTGAAGTCTTCCCTGCTATCAGATTTAAAGCTCTTGACTATGTTTTTGAGGTGAGCTTGTTCATTTTACCCGGAGTATTTCTCTAAAAGCTTGTTGTTCTGATTCTTTGTGTGTGTATTTCAGGCCAGCACCAGTCTGAAAGTCATGATGAACCTGCTGGCTCTGCCAACACCTTACCTGACAGGTGCCAGTGACCTGTATCCACATAGTGGAAAGCTGCTTGAAGACACCTACAGGAAACCGTGGGTCAGAGGTATTAAAAAAACAACAACTTAAGTTTGTAGAGCGGGGATGTAAGTGGACCAGACTAGTGAAAATCTCATTTCTGTTAGTGCAAAGAAGTTTGACTGCATATTTAATCCTAATATAAGAAAAAGATGTGCAACTTCAATAGTACATTTCAGTTTTTATATATGATAAAGAAATGCTGCCATAGTTAATGAAAGAAATCTGTCAGCATGACTCTTTGGGCTTTGTAATAAATCAACGTGTAAAATTACTAAAGTAATTTTGAAAGTACTTAAGCAATCATAAAAAACCAGTAATAGTGTGTTGATGATACAGGTAATCTTCACATGCCTGCCATATAAGTTAATTTGCTTATATATTTATTCCCTTGACAGGACAGGTGATCTCCACTTGCAGACTTAATGTCGGTGGCTCTGTCCTTGATAATCTGAGAGAAAAAAATCCACCAGTAAATTCAACAGAAAGGTTCTCCTGTTTAAAAACACAATCCATTCACTGAATTTTGTATTTGTGGAGAGATATCATAAATACTTGTTACTTTTCAGATTTGATGTGAAAGATGAGGTGGAGGTGATACCCAGCTCTAATCCTGACTCACTTCAGGATTTAGATGAAGATTTGTATGGTTCCCTTTTAAAAGACTCACAGACTGATGGTCCATGTCAGGAATCGTTTTTTAAGCAGACACCTGACGCGATCACGGATAAGAGTGAAGGTGAACCATTTCTGTATACTACAATAAAGTTGTAATTCTAATCTTCTTAAGGAAATCAGTTATGTTTAGTAAAACATGTTTGTGTTCTGTGAAAGACCTCTTCTTGCCAGAAGAGCTCATTCCAGTCGATCACCTGGCAGAGTTTAAGAGACATTTGCCTACACTGAGAGTCAAGTTGTCCAGATTGAGGATGCTTCCTGTAGCTGACCCGCTGCTGAGCTCATCAGGAAATTCCATCTCAGAAGACAACATGTTCAGGTGCATTTTAAAACCTGCAAATGAACAACCTTTGTGTGTTTATGGCCCCACTAACCATCATGTTAAACCTGTTTGATTGTAGCTGTTTCAAGCACTGTGCATCTTATGAAAAACCGGCAGATGTGGACACCACTAATGTTCAGACATGCGTAGACATTCAAGAGGAGTTTGTTAAACAGCCACTCACGAACGGAGAGGTAACTAATCCTTATAAACATGAGACTATTTGCTCAGTTTATTGTTAATAGTTTTTTCTCTGTAGTTGCTGCTGTTGCCTGCTGTAGTGGAGACTCTTCAGCTGAGCACAGAAAAGTTCAC
This sequence comes from Rhamphochromis longiceps, assembly GCF_057381845.1. Classification (NCBI taxonomy): domain Eukaryota; kingdom Metazoa; phylum Chordata; class Actinopteri; order Cichliformes; family Cichlidae; genus Rhamphochromis; species Rhamphochromis longiceps. Next base: position 37,665,603 of record NC_140568.1, on the reverse strand, counting down.
AAGGTTTTCAAACATCTACAGTCATGTGAATGTTTCCACTGAGCTGATGGACGAGGAGATTCCAGTCCTAGATGTGCTTCGAAAAGGTGACAAAGACCAAAATCCTTTAAGATGAAATAAAAAATATTTTTTTAAACACTATTAAAAGATAAACTGATATATTTGACTTTTCTTCAGCTTCCCTTTCAAATCCTTCAGTGGATATTTCCAAGTTTGATGTACCAGATGAAGCCAGTGAAGAAACCAAGATGAATGGAGGCCTGATTGAGTCAGATTTTGCAGGTACAGAGAGCTTAGATAAAAACTGTAACTTGTTGGTTATACTTTTCATCCAATAATAGAGAAATATACAGAGGCTACATCAGGCACACCATGTCTCTTCGATTGTTTGAGGTGTCTAATTCTCTTTCAATGTAAGTTTTAGTTTACTGTGTCTTTAAGGATGTGCGGTGCTTCCCACTGAAATGGAGCTGGAGTTGACTCTCAACCCGACTCCCCTGAAAAGTCAAACTGACATCTGTCTGTCCACCTCTGAGCTCAAGAAGGAAGAGATGTCTCCTTGTTGCAGAATGTGAGTAATGTCAGGTTGAGCTGCTAACTAAACAGTTCTGATAGGTTTTTTTTGTTTGTTTGTTTACTTTCACTGATTTCACATTAACTGAACAAGCATGATGCACACATAGAGATGTCATCTGTAAGTCATCTGGATTAACATTCTTATAAACTGCTACAGCATGATGAGAAAATATGAGTGATTCCCATTTTATGGTAATTGGAGAAGCTTTTGAAACAATAATGATTTTCATCTAGATCTTTGGTGTCGCCGAGAGCTCAGAAAGAGATGAAGGCGGTGCTTTGGAAGGCAGAGAAGCACCTGAACTTTGTGGTCGGCTTTCTGTTGTCAGGTAATTTTGTAATTAAAGGAAGACTCCACAAATTTTCCACATTAAATACTCAACACTGATTAACAGTGGAAAAGTGCCAAAGCCTCCACTGGCTCTTTAGAAACCACTTTGTTCACTGTGACAGTTTTGCTAAAGTGACTTTGGGGGAATCAGCAGGGGGAACAAAAGCCATTAAGTTTAAATCATATGAGTACACATTTTGTTTTTATTATGCAAAATTTGGGGTGAATCTGCTGCAGCACTTCTGACTAAGAGGACTTTAAAACTCACTGAGGTGCTGCAGTGCTTTGGCATCAATAGTTAAAAGGCTGATGTTTTTGGAGACCACAAGATGTCACTGTGGCCCCAAAACATCTTGGTCTTCAACCACCCATCTACTTAAACATTTCTGATGGGTTTGCAGCTCTAAATGGAGTCTCAAATTGGATGTAGAGACTTAAAACGTAATGTATCACAATCTAGGGACAGGGGTTGACAAAATGTGACTGTTTACCATGCAGAGAAAGTCAATTCAAATGAATGTTGCTATCATGAAAACTCTGGGGTGCATGTTTTTGTGTCATGATTGGACTTAAAGTGAGATTTTTTTTGTTTTGTTTTTTTGTTTCTAATCTATCACATTTACAGACGTACTGAACACAGAAATCTCTGAACTGTGTCACTAAATTGCTGTATTTCCTACAGAGCCTCAAATGTATGAACCAGCTGTTGACTTCCAGCCTCTGTGGGAAGCCTTAAAAGTTATCAAACTAGAGAAAGAAAGTTTCATAAGCGCTGCTGACAAACTGCAGTCCGAGATGGAGACGGAAGTCCCGCAGTTATCTTTGTGCTGCTGCTGCGACTTCACAGAGAATATGAAGTCTGATCTTCCCTCCATCAGAGAGGAAACTGGAGAAGACTTAAGTAAACTGCCACCTGAACATGTGGAGGGTGAGTGTTTTTGGTTTTTAGATGTGCATGAGTCCATGTGTAGCTGTATTAAACATATGTAGATAATTAATTACTAAGCTATCGGTTTACTGACACTTTTCCGCATCCATTTCTTGGAAGCAGCAGTCTGAGTAGAGATACCCAGACTTCACTCTCCCCAGCCACCTCCTCCATCTCTTTCAAGGACACACCAAAATGTTCCCATCTAGCTGAGAGACGTAATGTCTCCACATGTACTGGGTCTGCTTGGGCATTTGCTGGCTAAACATGCCCGAAATATCTCATCTAGGTGGTATCCTGAAAGGATTCTATGCCAGAACCTCCTCTGCTTGCTCCTTTTGATGCAGAGCAGTAATCAGTCTCAGGTGGGGCTCAGACCCCTTTAGGAATTATCCACTCTGTGGTGGTTGGTGGTTTGCATGATAGTTTTTGTCCATCACTGTTTTTTGGCAGCTCACCTGGAGCTGGTTTAAATGCCGAAATGCCAGTCAAAACCAGGTTAATTGTTTCAGGTGTTTTGGGTTTTTTTTTAGTTGAAGTGCAAAAATTATTTATATTAAGTATCATCAGATCTCATCTATTTTCCTTCTATTCTGGTTTCAGTCGACTCCTTTCTATTGAGCACCACAGCTGAAACTCTTCTCCAAAAGAAACCCACTGATGATTCATCTCTGAATGCCTCCCAGATGCCTGCATTCAACACAGTGAATAAAGATGTCAAACCAGCTCCTGTCACCACCAAATATGATATTGGTGGCAAGAAGTTTTCAGAAGTTGCAAGCTGGTCTTCAGCTCATGAAAAAGGCATCAGCAGACAAGGACATGACTGTCAGATGGAGCTGAGTGCAAAGATTTCTGAGGAGGCTGTCGCCTCCACACTGAATACTAGAGATGATGACAGAGGTTTGCTGTTGGCAAGAAATCCACCAGAGCTGGACCTTGACCCCCTGGCCACCTTCATGATGCTTAGGTCTCAGCAGATCGCTCCTGTTTCTGCATCACCTCAGAGCTCAGGCAGCACTGCAGGTACACTATGCTTACTATCTGTTCTTGCATAGTCTGAAGGTGATTTATGCTTTTGCAGCTTTATTTTCAAACATTGTTCTCTGAACTTAAGACCAGAATGTTTGTATCTATTATGTGAAAAATGTAAATGAAGTATTATAGTCAAAGTCTCCACAGGAAAACCGTGTGTAGCCACAGATCCCTACACTTCCCACAAAAGAAAACAAAACGCATCAATGCACTGTAAAGCTCTTAGATTCTTCATGTTAGATTCCTCAGTAATCATCATAATTTCTTCAGCTAATCTTTTAATCCCGATTTTCCCACCTAACTAAGATGGCGGCGCACACAGTTGCAGCAGCTCGATGTACCACTGGTCAGTGTGGTGTTTGGTTATCTTTGTACGTTTTGTGTTTTGTTTTGTGCGCGATCAGTCAAGCGAATAACATCTTCAGCAGACATGATCTTCTTAAGATCGGAGTGAGTTACCGTGTGAGCGTGACCATGGAATTTATCCACTCACACAAAATACCAGAGGAAGTAGCGAGGAGACCGGGCGCTCCTTGGATTACTATTCCGGCGGGAGGGAGACGCAGACGGCGACGAGAGAGAAGGAGGAAGCGAGGCTGCCGGGCTGGCGTGCTAACCAGGCTAAGGAGGAAGCCTTTCAAACCACCGCTCCCGAGTTTATATCTCTCGAATGTCAGATCCTTGGCGAACAAGATGGACGAACTAAGGTTACAAATAACAACGGACAATCACATCAAAAACTCATGTATTCTTCTAATCACTGAGTCCTGGCTGCATCAGTCCATCCCGGACTCTGCTATTGAGCTAGCAGGCTACACCGCACAGCGCCAGGATAGAACAAACAATTCCGGTAAGAGAAAAGGAGGGGGAATCTGTATATACGTGAATAACAGCTGGTGTACAAACACAGTGATCATAGACCGTCACTGTTCTCCGGACATAGAATATCTGACTGTCAAATGCAGGCCCATCTATCTTCCACGGGAGTTCACTGTTGTGGTAATAACAACTGTTTACATACCGCCAGATGCAAATACTAACGTGGCACTAGCGCTTTTGCACACGAACATCAACAATAAACTCAATAAATACCCTGACGCAGTGCACATTATAGCGGGTGATTTTAATCAGGTGGATTTAAAAACAGCTATCCCTAATTTCCACCAGCATGTGAAGTGTGCCACGAGAGGGGCTAACACCTTAGATAAAGTCTATTCCAACATCAAGAAGGGCTACAGGGCAAGACCCTTACCACATCTGGGCCAATCTGACCATTTATCCCTGCTCCTAATTCCTGCATATGCCCCAATCAGGAAAACTGCGTCGACCATCACTAAAACTATAACAACATGGCCAGAGGGCGCTTCTCAACAGCTACAGGACTGCTTTGACAGAACCAACTGGAATATCTTCCAACATCAAGACCTGGAAATGTTCACAAACAGTGTCCTCTGTTACATCAAACACTGTATAGACACTGTCACAGTAGACAAGCAGATCCGGGTTTACACCAACCAAAAGCCATGGATGACCCGGGAAGTCCAGCGGCTGTTAAAAGAGAGGAACAGCGCCTTCAGGTCCGGAAGCAGGGAGAGCTACAGCAGGGCTAGAGCCAACCTGAAAAAAGGCATTAAGAAGGCCAAGGCGGACTATAGGAAGAAGATCGAGAACCACCTAGAGAGTAAGAACAGCCGGCTGGTGTGGCAGGGTGTCCAGCAGCTGACAAACTACAAGTCCAAATCAGGTATGGCTGAAGGTGACCCAGCATTGGCGGAGGAGCTGAACATCTTCTTCACACGCTTTGAGGTCACTGCACCCTATGCCTCAGAGGAACAGCTACACCATACAGCCCACAGCAGCAGTACCATCATCACTCTGGAGGAGCATGAAGTGAGGCGCACCCTGCGGGCTGTTAACCCGAGGAAGGCAGCCGGCCCAGATGGCGTACCAGGACGTGTGCTGAGAGACTGCGCAGACCAGCTTGCCTATGTTTTCACCAGGATTTTTAACCAATCCCTTGAACAGTCAAACGTCCCACCCTGCCTCAAGACCTCCACCATAATACCCTTGCCCAAGAAATCTCATATCTCTAGCCTAAATGACTATAGACCAGTGGCACTAACCCCGGTGGTGATGAAGTGCTTTGAGAAACTTGTGCGTTACCACATTACAGCAGCCCTACCCAGCAGCCTTGACCCACACCAGTTTGCCTACAGAGCAAACCGATCGACAGAGGACGCCATAGCAACAGCACTCAATGTAGCATTAACACATCTGGAGAGGCAAGGAAGCTATGTGCGTATGCTCTTTGTGGATTATAGCTCGGCATTTAACACCATTCTTCCATACAAACTGGACGCCAAGCTAAAAGACCTAGGGCTTCCTCACAGCACCTGTAAGTGGATCAATAGCTTCCTCACCGACCGCAGACAGAGAGTGAGAGTGGGACGTTACACATCTCCAGCCCTAAATCTAAGCACTGGGTCGCCACAGGGCTGCGTGCTTAGTCCACTGCTCTACTCGCTTTATACACACGACTGCACCCCCGCCCACCAGAGCAACACCATTGTAAAGTTCGCAGATGACACTACTGTGGTGGGGCTCATATCTGGGGGAGATGAGTCTGCCTACAGAGATGAGGTGGAGCGGCTGTCTTCATGGTGCAAGGATAACAACCTTCTCCTAAACACGAAAAAGACCAAAGAACTCATAATTGACTACAGAAGACACAAGACAGAAATCCAACCACTAATCATCAGCGACGACTGTGTGGAGAGGGTGGCAGACTTCCGCTTCTTGGGAGTCAGCATAGAGGGAAACCTATCCTGGAGTGTGAATACCTCTGAGCTACTGAAAAAGACACAACAGAGACTGTACTTTCTGAGAGTGCTTAGGAAGAACAACATCACACAGAGACTGCTGGTGTCTTTCTACAGAGCCTCCATCGAAAGCATACTAACGTACTGCATAGGCATATGGTACGCTAGCTGCACAGTGGCTCAGAGGAAAGCACTCCAGGGAGTAATCAACGCTGCCCAAAGGACAATCGGCTGCCCTCTCCTCAAACTGAAAGACCTACACAGTTCCCGCTGCCTCAAAAGAGCCCATAACATCATAAAGGACACCTCACACCCTGGACACTCCATGTTCGAACTGCTGCCTTCAGGTAAACGGTATAGAACAACATACACAAGGACTAACAGACTCAAACACAGTTTCTACCCAATTGCAATATCATGTCTCAATGCTATTAAAAGCAGATGACTTTCATTGCCCCTGTTGTCATTTGTGCCCTTGATGTTGGAATGCTTTCAGACATGTTTTGTTGGATGCGCTAACAAATTGACTGAGTGATTGATTGTTTGAGTGATATATCAACTAGGTCGTATGTTGAGTGTCTGTATGGGGCCTTAGGCCTGGATTGCTTGGGTGTATCTACGGTATGAGTATACTGTATTTTATATGTATTTCTATCTTTTATATCCTATCATTATAGTTTTTAAGTATTTAATTATAGTTTTTAAGTATTTATCTTTTGTGATGTTGCACTGACCAGAGACATCTTTCAATTTCATTGTACCTGTGACAATGACAATAAAGAATATTCATTCATTCATTCATAAGTTTATAAACTTCTGCTCATCCAACTCACATAAAGAGGGCATTGTTTCTAAGAAGGCTCTAAAGCTCTCAGGTAAGCTGATTTTTTTTTTAATAGTTAAAAACCCTAACAGATCCAATAAATTTACCCTTGACCTGAACTTTCTTGCTATGACTCCAGATGTACGCCTGTAAAAACTAATGTAGCCTAATAAAAACATGTTTTACCTAAGCTCATCCTTTTATTTATCAGCACATGAGGTGAACCACCAAGCACTATTATCAGAGCTGCAGCCTTCTCCAGTGCAGAGTCAAACACTGGACGTGAGGCCAGGAAATTCAAACAGAGAGGAAGAACCTGCTAATCAGTGGATGGGTCAACTCAGTGGAAAATCACAGCAAAGACGGGACAGCAAAGTAGTTAAGATCAAACCTACAGGTGCGACACAAGTTATCAGAGTGAAGTAAAGTTACAAATATCCACACCTTACGTTCACATTTGAGTTTCAGTCAAGTAATTCCACACTTTTACAAATGTATCATTAGCAGCAATTTAATGGAGACCTGAAAGCCAGGCGCCTCCATAATTTTTTCATAGGGGTGGCCCTATTGGGGCTACTAAAAATATTGGGGTCACAGACCAAAAACAGAATTTCCAATATAGGTTACTTGAAAAATATGACAAAAAGAGACAGGTCTTGACAGGAGGGACCACATGGGGGGCCAGCAAAGTTTGGGAGTCAGGCTGCTTGACTGCATGTCTCATTGACCAGACTGTAGTAGGGTCTGTTTGGAAAGCATGGTGGTTCAGATGGTGTTTTAAATTAGTGTTTTAAACCCTGTGCAGACAGCCAGCAGCGAGCCTACTGTGAGCTGCTGGCCTTCGCTCAGCCTTGTCTGAGCTCTGCCAGACAGCTGGGGCTCAACTTCCCAGGGTGTGGAGACTTCAGCAGCCTGGCACCAGACCAAACTCACTTCCTTCTCAAACAACAGGAGAGGGCACTCTGCAGGGCCCCTGCACAGACTGCAGAACTGATCAAAGGTAGGAAATGCCATGTTAATGTTTTAATTTGCATGTTGTTGTATTAATGTATTAAACCTAGATTTGACAGAAGTAAATTATCTACTCCCTCTCCCACTGTGTTGCAGATCAGGAAGCGCTTTTCAACCTTGCAGCTCTGATTCATGTGCTGGTGACATTTAAGGAGCTGCTGCTGAAGTGCGACCTCAGTACGGGTTTGGGTGAGATGAACTACTGTCACACAAGCACCCAACCTTTAAAGTTTATTAAGTTAGTTCAAAATGCTGCAGTTGTAAAGGTGGGAAAAATCTAATTGTAATAAATTAAAAGTTCAAACAGTTAACTGAAAGTAAATTTTATAATTGTGCTATTTTTATTATAACGTAGTATGATATTGTTTTTACTTTCATATAAGTAACGACTTTGTCGAGCCAGTAGGAGAGAACCTGGGTAAGATACAGAAATATCCCCTGTAAATATTCTAAAACAGTACGATAGAAATTATGCAATCATGTGGGATCCCATCACTCAAAACTGGAAGCTGGAATTTCCAAAATCTTAACTTTAGTTCCAGTGTCTACACTGAGGTTTTAACCAAACAGATGCCATGTTGTGAGATTTTTAACCTGGTGTTCTTGGACAACAGAGTACCTGACAAAGGCAGCTAAGGGATGTGCAGAGCAGAGTCTGCAGCAGCTGCTGAAGAGGCTGCACATCATCCTCTACCTCACTCAGAAAAACCAGGAGTCCAGCCTCAAACTGCAGGAGCTCCAGCACCTGGTGGCTGAGTGGCTGAACAGCAGTAAAGGACAGAACAGCACAGATAAAGTCAGTATTGTGTAATCAATCATATACTTCTATAAGCTAAATATGATATTCGTTAAAGTCATAAATCCTTATGTGAAAAACACTTGATAAGAGTTGCTTATTTACCTTTGTGCAGATTCTTGTTATCGTATCAGTTCACTGTGATAGCAGCAGATCAACAATAATCAACAGCTTGAACCAGGTGACAGGTAAGCAGCTCACTGATCATTTCAGTCATTTCAGTCAAAGGTTATTAAACTAAAAAATATTCAAAGAAAAATTAAATGCTGCAAAACATGCAGAAATAAGACAAACAGGTGACTGTCATTGTGTCATAGAGTTAATTATATTTGTGGGTTTTTTGTTGTTGTTTGAGGCGCAACTGCAGTTTGTCCAGAGCAGGACAAGATAAAGCTCAATGGTGCAAGTGTAGTCAGCAGGTAAAAGTGTATCATAATTCATTCATCTAGGCCTGTGTGATACATTGGTATATAGAGATATGAAGTCATATATAATTACATGATATTGTAGAGACACAATAAAGCTGTGCTTGAGGTCCCATCCCCTGCTTTCCAAGTTTTTTTTTTTTAATTAACATACATTCTTTATTTTATTTTATTGTTTCTGAAAGATTTGAAAAGCGTATTTTCAGTTTCAAATGGTAAATAATATCTATTTTATTATTTTATATTTTGGCAATAGCAAAATGTATACATCTCATAGCTATATTTTCAGATTAGGAGCCATTCATCACACTGTCTTGAGTATAAGTAAACACATTGTTGTCACACCTCTATCCTTTTTACAGCATGCATGATAGTGTGTGCGTGGTGGTGTATGAACAGGATATTGGCCCCGACTTCCCTTGGACCTGTTTCTCTCTAGTCGTGGAGTACGACCATCCGGGCCAGTCTCCATGGTCTGCAATCTGTAGGGAGAGGAGCATCAGCCACCTAACATTCAACACCACCGTCTCTGATGCAGGTCAGCTGCCACCAAATTCCACGTATTCATATTATTGTTGATATGTTCGCTTAAATGCTTTTAAATGTGCTTGTTTCCCTAAAGAGAATATCTTGTGGTGCCTGGAGGACAACGTGCCGTATGTGTTGTTTGTGATGGAGGGACTTATTAACTATCCGCTGCTACTGCAAATGCTTGAGTCAGAGTGAGTTTTCCTCCTCATCCAGACAAGTAAAAACAACTGTGTTCAAGTATCGAGTATTATGACCAGCCTTTACATCAGAATAATTTTTAAATGTTTTACATCTGAGTAGCTGAGATGAAAAAATAGTAAAAATAACTAACATCAGGTTACATATCACATAATCTAATATAAGAAGTTTTAATTTAAAGTTAAACAGAAAACTACAGCCAGATTTTAATAACAGTTAATGCAGAGTAGTATGTAAGCGCATGAATGAAAAAGGAACAGTGCATCATGGCAAAGCCCCATCAGCCTAAATCCATTGTAGGGTAATTAACCCTTTAAGACCTACCATAGAACCAAGTCCGCCAGAGCTTATCTTTATATTTTTACACGCAGTAGTGCCATTTTTGAGAGCATTTCAAGTTGCTATACATCAATACAACCGTTATAGCCCAAATTGTAATAATATGTATGCATTAAGTCCATAGTAACTACATAAATTGCAAAAAAATGCAATAAACTACAAAAAATTGAAAATTGTTTTTGGTTTTTTACATATATTTCTAGTTAAAGAAATTTAAGAGGTTTATCCCTCACAACTGTAAATACAAAAAAGTTGCACAAAATAGTTTCCAACAACAGGAAATTAAATTCATAGTCATAGTCAATTTTTATATACTGCAGGAAAAATGAAAATAAATATTATAATCCAAATTTTTGCAAAGCTATATGTGGAAGGAAACCATGACCCAGGGCAAGCTGATGGCATAAGATGTAAGTACAACTCCTCCGGTTTCATATGCAAAAAAAATTATTGCGGTAGCTTACGTGGTTCCGGTTCTACAGGGATTTAAAAATAGTTCAGCAAAACGGAACGTGCCTGCTCCAACCGGTTTTAAAGGGTTAAAGGAGGACTCAGAGTCACCTGATCAAGCCTATAACTATATGCTTTAAGCCTAATCTTGAAAGTAGGAGCTGGCCCCACGGAAAAATGAAGACTCTGCCTCCAATTGTACTTTTAAATATCCTTGTAAGTAAGCCTGCAGTCTGAGTGCTGTTGTAGTCATCACAGAGTTTACTCATATCATGGATGGAGGAAACTTATTTTCTAGTTCTGCTGTATCACTTTTGACATTTTAACAGATAATTATAACTCTGACAGCTAAAAATCAATCAATCATTATGCTGCCTCTGCCTTGGACTTTCCTGACCTTCAGACAGCATTTTTTTTAGCATTTTTACCTGACCTCCCAGTCCTGACGAGCACTGTTTGATCATTTGGTGAAACATGTCTGTCACAGGTTTAATGTGATGGTGCTGGAGAGGAGCCACTGTCCCTCCCTGAAGAGGCTCGGAGGGATCCACAATTACACTCTCATCACAGTGGATGAAAGCACCGCCATCGTAATTCAGGTATCAGGAAACACATAAACACTTCATCTTTGTGAGGAAACTTCACGTAATACGGTGGTAGCTGTAAATTTTAAAGCACATCTAATAACAGTAGACTCCACAAATGTGGGAAAGGAAACATTTTTCTTTACACATCTCAGGCTCTTCATGGTTTGTAAATGTCTGTGATAAAATAAAAATCCGATGTCTGACAGTGTCTTTAAGGGAACTGGTAACATGTGTTTCACTTAGGTATGGAAGCTTTTTTCTAATGCTGAGAAAAAATGTACATGGAATTTAAACTGGTAAGTTATTGTGATGAAATTTTTGAGATACTTAACTCAAAATTTTGAGTTTTTAAGTTGAAATTTCAACATGCATAACTCAAATTTTTGACTTACAGACAAAATCAGTGATAAAAGTGTGCTTCCATACTTAGTTTTATGGTTTCAGCTTTTTAAACATCTTGGTTTTAGCCAATTTGTTTTAGATCCCACTCTCACCACTTGACGACCATCTTGATACACTTCTGGGCAGTTATTTTGAAGCATTATGTAACTTTCATTTCAGTCCAATCAGTCCTCATAAAGACAATATACACAGTTAGACTTGTTATGGGGGCGGATTTCCTCTGCGTTTAGTCCCAATGCTCTAATGAGTCTCTTAAGTGAAAATGCTGACCAATAAACTCTGCAACTACTTAAAGAAAAACACACACTTTTTTGCTGTGTGTGTGTGTGTGTGTGTGTGTGTGTGTGTGTGTGTGTGTGTGTGTGTGTGTGTGTGTGTGTGTGTGTGTGTGTGTGTGTGTGTGTGTGTGTAGGAGCAGGATGAACTATGTCAAGAGCGAGCCAGTGAGGGAGTGGTGATGAGGCTGACTGCTCTCTCTCTTCAGTACAGCTGCTGCTGGCTCATCCTTCATTGTCCAGAAGGTCAGGGAGGAAGGTGGGTGTCCACATATACTTAACCCTACACCCTCACTTGGAGAGTGTATTTAACTTTGAACCAAGTATTGACCCTAAAACCTGATGATTTTGTCTTCCAAAAGAGTCCTTATTTATCTCCCCTAAACAGTAGTAGTATATGAGAAGGCTTGATTTTGTGTGTGTGCAGATTTTCCAGTGAGGCCTTCAGCAACTTGGTGCTAGTCTATTCATCTCTGGTGCTATTGAGAATGAAGTCTGAGGATTTGGATGTGAAGGTAGAACATAAGTGGTGCCCCTCTCTGTAACAGATCATTATTATGATTATCATCTTCATTCAAGTCAAATTAATATCCTTTCAGGATATTGAAGACATTTCACCAATATTTTAAACAAAAAGACCAAAAGTAATAAAAAAGAATAAACAACAGTAGGATACAGGCATTTCTGTACATCGTCTTGCAGGTGCTGTTAGTGTCAGATGTATTGGAAATGGCAAAGTCCATCAGTCAGATCTGCTTCCACAGCCTGATGTCCAGTGACAGAGACCCTGTCAGCTTCTTGAACAGAGACTGGCTGACTGTGATGCCCTCACAGGTGAAACTCATATCCCCAAATCAAAGCTATTCATACAGAAAGGTCTAGAATAAATTGCACTGTTTTCAGTGATGAATTAAAGCAGTGTTTTGACTCTATTCTTAAGAGCATGTGGATACATTTTTTTTCTATGGTTAATTATAAGCTGGTCCAGTTGTAATCAAGAGGGATAACTGGACAGCATACAGTTAGAAAATACAGGTTCTGTGTAGATTTGTTTTTGTATTTCTGTAGTCACATTGCAGAAAACAGTGGTTGGAGACCAAGATATTTTATTATTAACTGTGATAATTAATACTGATAAATCAGGGGAAAATGCCATCTACATAGACAGAAATTCACAGTAAACAGAATTTTTTTTCATTAACTACTTATACTGAGAGACCAGTCAGGACCTCATAGGTTTGAAACAGAAATTATTCCATAAATGGTTGTGAAGTTTCAAAGAGACAAAAACTAAATGCACCTTTTACAACTGTCTTATGTCTGCTGTGTGATTTTATTTTTTTATGAATCAAAATCTATTACATGTCTTGTCATTGATTGCATTTCTTTTTTTTCCCATTTGCTTCCTCCAGGAAGAAGAATGTTTGTCACAGTTCCCTTGCATTAACCCCCTGGTTGGACAGCTGATGCTGAGCAGAGTGCCATCCTTTGAGTGGCTCCTGGGGGCCTCATTGTGTCAGCTGAAGGAGCTGCTTCCTGAGGTGCCACATAAAGTGCTAAAGGTGATCATGTGCTGTAAATATGTTTGTATTTGGAACACTTGTTTTACAAAAGCTTATTACTTTACACAGAAGTACAAATTACAAATAAAAATAAACAGAGTTCCGGGCGCCGGTTTAGCTCAATGCGTTGAGCAGGTGACCATATGCCATACGGCTAAGAGCAGCCGACCCGGGTTTGAGTCCGACCCGCGGCCCTTTGCTGCATGTCTTCCCCTCTCTCTGCCCCCGCTTTCCTGTCCTTTCTTCACTGTGTCTATCAAATAAAGCTGAAAAAGTCCCCAAAATATTTAGAAAATAAATGCATAAAAAAACCGAGTTGTTAAGAAATTAAATTTGATTTTTTCCCTCCTTCTCTTCCGAGTTTAGCTCTTCAGTGACACGACCTCCCTGTATCCACTGGCAGCAGATCCAAAAGACCGTCAAACTTTGACCACTGAGACAAACCAACAAAGCAGCCCACAGACTCACACTGGGGATTATGAATGCATGAAGTCCCCCCATCCAGACCTTCTCTGTAGCAACCAGAACACCAGCTTCCTGTTCGAGATTCCACAGGAGAGCTTCTACCCAATATTCGAGGATGGCAACTCAGATTTCAAACTTGACCTGAGTGATACTTTTGGCAGTTCAGATGTTTGTTTCCAGGGAAGCTGGAACATCAATGATCCATGGAGAGAGGATGGGAAGATCTCTGGCTGGAGGAGCATAGCTGGAGCAGTGGGGAGGGTTGTTGAAAGATCAGTCAATGAGTGGACACGCAAGACTCCGGTAAACGATTACACCACTTCTTCACACCCTGCTGACAGCCCACTCAAACTGGACTCTACCTTCAGTTACAGTACCAACCTGCAGCAGCCAGCCAGCCCCCAAACGTCCACATACCCTACACTCTACAAGGACTTTAATCCTCCCAGTCAGCACATCACCTACAGTCTTAGCACACCTACAGGTATCCTGTGGGGTCATGATCACGTTGGGGGAGGGATGACATCACTTTCAGCCAACTACGGCTCCAGATGCTGGGCAGGACAGGAGAGGAAGAGGAACAGAGAGGCTGCAGGCTTGATTGGATCAGGTGAAAAATAGAAATAGAAGCTGTTCAGGTCTCTAGCACAATACTAGCTGTTGACACAACCTTTGATTCTATACTTACGTTGCCATGGTTCCCTGTAGTTTTTGTGGAAGATGTCTATGTCTGTAAATACTCATCAAAATCTCTCTGAGCAGCAGTAAAACTGAAAAGTGCAACACAAGTCGCAAATGGAGACCATTTGCCTTCAGAGTAAAAGTTGTTTCAAAAAGGTGGAGCTTTTACTTTGAAAGTGAATGTAGTTTGTATAGTTGACCATTCACAAGTTTACAATGGCAGGAAAATGCAACAAAGTATAAAGTACATTGTGCATTCTACACCATGGTCCTCAAACTTGCACAGAGAACAAACAACTTTTATTGTCTGGCATACTAACCTGAATTTTATGCTGGTGATGTGAGCTGAGTCACTTTTACTTCAAGAGTCAATAGTTTCCAAGCCTGAAGACAGCACATCAGGTGAGGAGCAAGACGAGGAGCATGCTCAGAATCTTTTTTTTTTTTAACCTTTTTTGTTGTTGTTGCTTTACAACTAAAGCAACAACAAAAAAAGTCCACTATATACAGAAAAACAAGACCCCTCTAAATCATGACAAACTATGGCAACGTTCATAATGCCGTGCTACTCCCGGTGAGACTGTCAGCGTGGAGTTCTGCTGTGACATCCCCAAGTCTCTGAGAATAAACATTCAGCAATTTTAACTTTCTCGATTTTCCTCCCAGGTCCTTTATCTACATCTTATAATTAAAAATTTAGTTGACTAGTCACACGAGAACCAGCAAACAAGTATAAGTGCGCATAACAGGAGTTGTGTTGGGTGATCTAATTTATAGATCCCATGTTCAGAGCTGCACGAGAAAATGATCCTGAACAGAGTTTGTGGTTGGAAATGCACATTATAGTCTCCTTTTTCTTATTTTGCAGGTAAACGTTTAGGTGCTAACATAGCCCATTTGTTCTTACTTTATTTTTTTTGTTGTTGTTTTTTTTTTACATTTGCAGTGTTGTCACCATCGAAGAAGGGAAGGCTGAGCTATGAGAGGGTGCCCGGCAGAGGTGATGGACAGACGAGGCTTAGATTGTTTTAGAAAAGAATGGGAGAAGGAATAAAAAATATTAAAATGCATTAAAACATTAAAAGTTCAGTCATGGCATAGTTTGCGGTGGGGGGGTTTTCTTCTCAGATTACATTTTTAGTTTTTCACCTAAAAGTCTACATTTTAAATGTTTATAAGCAATTGTGATTTTCTGAATTCCTTTTTTGTCACCGAAAATACTGTTAATGTTTAAAAAAGGAGGAACAGTTAATTTTATTAAAGTTCAAAGCAATATCATATGATTTTTGTATTATTTCAATCTAAACTATTGTTTATTGTATAAATTTGTTTTGCACTTTTTCATATTATAGTATTAACTATTTTAAGCTGTTTTACAGGACACGCTGCTCCTTTTCTATTTATAATTATCTATTTGTAATTTATCAAAATTCAAAATTTGTTTGATGATTTTTTTGTAAGTGTCCCTGAAGTTTCCCAGGCTGGTATAGAAACAGACAATGATTAGTACTAATAACATGGTAGCATTTTAAATTGATTAACGCCTTAAATCTGCTTACAACTACATTATAATGTGTTATAAATGATTATATGTTTAAATACTGCTAAGTAACAAGGAGAAGGTGTTGGCAGGTTCTTCTTACAAAACAAGATTAAGCATAATTATAATTATCTGCACATGTTTGCTGTGCCCCCTCCCCATACTGAGCATGCTCAATTGAGGAAAAACAAATTGTGATTTATGGCTGGAGGAATGGGATGGAGGGTGTTTCCCAGTTAACCTGATAAAGTCTCTTTTTAGCAGCTCCAATGGCGGGGCTTCTTTTTTTATATATATAATTTAGTGAAGCAATCCCCTTATCATGCTCTCTCAGCATGTGGAGAGAGTGCTTATCTTCACGAGCCAGCAGAGTGAAGCCAGCTCCCTCAGGAATGATCCCCAGACAAAGACGACCCCAGGGACATCGACTCCAAGCCTCCCTGCCTCTGGACAGCCATATCAAGCACTGACTACCACCATCAATAACCCACCACTTTCTTTTTTTTTTTTTTAAATGTATCCCTCTCCCTACGTGTCCGTCTCCCTGGCTGCTGCCTGCTTAGAAGCAGTGGACAAACAAAGAGAGAAATGGTTTGTTTTTTTTAATGGCACAGGAACAAAAGCAGTCAGCAGGGTGGTCAAAGGAGTCCCCCTATGAAGGCGAGGCAAACAGTAGCCTAATGGTGCAGTAATGGTCCCTGACTACACTGGAGCCCTGCACTGAATGGGACAGGAGATATATTGTGGGAAGGAGCAGGCTGTTTAAACCAAAGCATCCTTTAGTCTGGCTCCTATTTTGGCTTCAGCTGTAAAGGTCACACTGTTATCTTTAATCACAGCCTGCAATTAAGAGTCACCTGTGAGTTTTCTGTTTTAAAGAAGAGATGAAGCCCCAGCAGAAGCACCTTTATAGTTGGATAGTGATTACAGATAAGGTCGGGGGGCTTTTGGGCACAAAAAGCAGCACCTCAAAATGCTGAGTAAAATGAAAATGACACAAGCGCCATGAAACAAATCAACAAATAATGATTCGCATGGTAAGAATAAAATTTTCTGAAGTATAAGTAATGTGTTGGTATTTGATAATCCAAATGTAGATTTATCTTGTAGTTTATCACCTGGTTCTAGTTTTAATATATAAGGTTTATTACATTTTCATTATATTCTGGGATTCCTGTTCTTAAAAAAAAAAAAAACAACACAATCTAAAAAGCCGGTGCTGAGTTTTGCACAGGGTTCTTATAACATAATTTTTTAAGGCAAATACATTTGAAAATAAAGTGAATTTAAGATTAGGATTTTTTTTTTTTTTTAATTTAAAAAAAACTGCCTCCGGGAAACAGTTCGTGAAATAATAACTAGTCAGTCAGTGATCATCAAGATAACAATTTAGTCATGTGTCAGTTCAAGTCAAGTCACACTTTGACAAACCTTGAATCATTGACTTAGCAATCCACTGCACACATGGTGTCACAGTTGTGCTAAAATTATAATTGTATAAGATAACATTGTATGAATGTTAGCTTATACTGAACGATCTAAATTGTTTAAACTAATGATGGTGCTGTAGAGAATAACCAAAATGCTACATGAATGTCCATCTGTACAAAATGTGGTTCCAGTCCTTCAGTTTTCAGGGTGTTGTCCCACAAAAATGGACATTTCCAGGTAGAATGGGTTGCTTTAGTTGATAAAAAATGATAAAGTTTACCACTATATGCCTCCTGATGATTAACAAAAATGTATTTAAGGCTAAGCAAAACTAAGCCCCAATCAACAAGGCTACTTAAAGTTTGCTTTGTTTTACATTTCTGATGAAAACCCCTCACATGGTACCAACTGTCGAAATGAGATGGTGCTCAGGTAAAATTAAAAGGAACAGTGCATCAACTTGCAAGGGACAAACTCCAAAAATAAAACGCCTGATTATGTGGTTTTTGTCAGCTGTTTGAACGACGGCATCAGCAGGACGTATTACGTTATATATACTAGTATACATGTAGTTAAAAATGTTAAGTATCCAAACAGCTCAGACTTAATTTACTGTAATTTCTCCGAACTTTGGCAGTGTTGTAACAGTGTAGGAAGAAGTAATGCAATTTGGTCTACTCCTAAAAAAAGATCCAGTGTTTGGGGTCCTTAGGGAGTAGTGAGACGCTATACAAATACAGGTCATTTACCATTTACAACATTTGTTTTTATATGAATTCTGCAGTGACTTCTGGCTTAGATTTTCTCTGCAGAACCCCCTGAAAAAACACAAGATGCTGCTTCATTCAGTTGAATTTATTTTACGAGTTTGCCCTCATTCTGCTCCCAGATGATGATGATTTACAGCAGGTACACTCCGCCATCAAACCACCACACAGAGAAGTGAGTCTGCAGACCTGGAGTGGAGGCTGGACGGAGGCAGCGAGCAGCGGCGCCTGGCCTGCAGGTGCAGCCTCTTGGACGTGCAGCGGGGTCTCATGAATGCCCGATTCAGAAAACGGCCCCCATCGGGCCTGTTCTCCAGGCCCGGGGCTAATCCCGGCCCCTAATCGGATTATGTAAATTCCTACTCCACACAGAGACTTTTATGGAAGGCTGCGTCTTTGAAACAACACTTGAAGGGTGTAAAAAGAACAGTGACAATTGGTTAAACTAGATGTGTTTTTCTGTCTGAACGAAGGTTGAAAGTGGGAGGCAGAGGAAGGGGGTGAGATGGGGGAGTGAGGAGTGGCTGCAGAGAGGTGAGTTAGACGCTGTGCTCTCCGTGTTTCCGCTCTAATTTATGTGTGGCCCCTTGGAATGGCTCAACAAGATTACCGTAGTCATAACAAAACCCATATTGTCCGACTGTCAATCTGGATATGGTATTTTTACCTTTTGTGGCCCAATCAGGCCGGATTCAAAGCAGAGCAGCCACTGATATCAAGGTCTTTTCCTCGGTGGAGGGGACAGTGGGTTGTCCATGCCTAATGTCAGAGAAGCAGAAAGGAATAAGTGTCCACAGCAGTAAGAGAAGGATCAGAGAGATGAACGTCTCAGTTTCACTTCAATAGGAATTTATTTGTCACCTTTAGCGCTAACCTTCAAGGATTAAATGAGCAATGAATCATAAAAGCAGCACAAATAGTCATTTAAAGAGCTGTTAAATCATAAAAGCGGCAGAAAGGCCCCCACAAAAAAGACAAATCATTTAAACACAGCAGCATCATAAACACACACACACTTGTTCCAAGTGACAGAAAAAGGAGGAGTTACGTGTTTTAACAATCACACCAACCTCACACAATGCACGCAGCGGTTCCACGACAGCACATGTCAGACAATGGAGCTTGCGCTGCTATAAAAATGTGGGATGCGAGCACTCGGCACTCTCATCCCTCCCTCCTTCTCTGTGGCTCTCCCCTCTCCTCACTTGGAGCTCAGTGAGCATGAGGAGACGCGTCTAAGTGGACCTTCACACTGGTCTCCAGGACACGTCAATGACAAAGGAACCTCTGCCTCTGAGATTTCTGCACATTTCCCACACACAGGTACAGGTGAGACATTTACTTCATTCTCTAGGATTTTCCCTCCTCCGAGGCAATATTTCCAATTATAGTAGCATAGTAGATGTTTAATGTGCTGTAATTTATAGTTGATAGCTGCAGATATTTGTTATCAAAATATTAAGTGCAAAAGAAGTTTAATAAATAGATTCTAATGTAGCTTAAAATACCATCTGTTAATGATTTAAAGGCTTCATCACTTGCAAATGGTAAACACTGCAGAAGAACTTGATGTGTCACTTGTGCCAGCCAAAAAAACCTCTTGAATATGCCTTTAAATATGAAGAAAAACACAAAGGCTGCGTATTGCAGAAATAGGTAGCAAATGAATCAATTATGATAAATGCTTTTGGGGGGTTTAAAACAGTTTGCAAATTTCACCATGCTCCTGGTGCCTCCACCTTCCTCCTATCACTCCCCAGCGCTGATGATTTCTTTATTTATTTTAAAGCTTTTTTCTGTTTTGCATTGAGTTTGGAATCAAAAACTCAAAATAAACACAAATTACTCTCATATCTTGTATTAAGTGGCCTAACATTGTGTCACTTGTTGCAGCTGAGCTCAGCACCATGACCAGAAAGGTGTTCACCAACACGAGGGAGCGTTGGCGCCAGCACAACGTCAACACTGCCTTTGCCGAGCTCCGCAAGCTCATCCCCACCCATCCTCCGGAGAAGAAGCTGAGCAAGAACGAGATCCTGCGCCTGGCCATGCGCTACATCAACTTCCTAGTCCAGCTGCTGGAGAGCCAGAGCGGCCAGCCGGCCGGCCACTCCCCCACCGCCCTGCTCACCTTTCTCAGAGGCAACATGGAGCAGCTGCACTCCCCTCCTCACCCCTGGGCCCTGACCAGTGACACGGAGGCTCCGTCGCCCGGATCCAGCTGTGACAGCTCTGAGGCCTGGTAGAGCCACAGCTCATCTAACAGAAGCAACTCTGGAGTGAACTTTTGGACCCTTTCTTTCTTCCCCGGGGTTTCTGCTCTGATCTGGTCCTCTGTAAAGACTGTTGTGTGTCTGCCTTCAGGGCAGAGTGTGTGATAGTCAAACGTGGCTGAAAAGTGAGCACCGTCTCTGTGTTGAAGTTATGAAATATAATTTGCAGGTGAAATTGATTTGTGTTCTGCATGGGTGTGTAAAAACCTGGATGTACTATTCCTCTCGTGTCTTTATGTTAATATTCCTTGTTGCCGGCCCGCCTTGAACTAATTTAGTTTTGCAGTATCGGGGTGTTTTGCCAACGAGGAAAAATGGAAGGGATTAAGGAATTTCTCATTCCGAGCAAAAGATTGAATAAGGAATTTGAATAGATAATGGTTCAGCCAAGACTGCAAATAATCTCAAAATAACCAAGGGCACTTTTTCCCCACTAGTCGACATGCTACCCCCGTCCTCCGAAAGAAGACTACATGTGACCTTTCTTTTCAATTATCAAGGTTATACCACTTTACAAAAATCAATCCTAAGAAAGCCTTCCCCCCCTTTTCTCATCTCTTTCACACAACAGCGTCAGTATTTGTTACTAGTCAGGTTGGATTTTGGCAAAACTGACAATCTTCTTTCAGTAATTGTACACAAATCTCTTCACTGTGTTTTCACTTGGTCATTTTTTGTACAATACGCATGTCATATAGCCAAAGATGATGATAATAATAATAATAAGTTGATTGTCTCCTGTTAAGAGTGTGCCGATGATCTTCTGATACCTCTTTTGTAAGTTATTTTGGTTTGTTTGTGAATATAAGGTATGTTATTTATTTGAACTATTTATTTAATAAATGATTTGTTACCTTCTGAATTGTAAAGTATGAGTAATTGTTTCACTAAAGTGTTTCAAAGCCCCGAGTAAGCAAATACTGAATCACATAGACATAGATACATTTTATTATTTTAACCTATTATAGAAAAGGGGATCTGGACGATAGTTTCAGTCTGACATTTACTCCAGGTGCTGATATGAAATCTAATCTTTCAGGATGGTTCAGTAAAAACAACAATCCTGGTTGAAAAGTAGTTTTTAAATTGTAGCGTCGTCTGTGTGACCACTGAAATTTAAGTTTATTCAGATAATGCAACAAATGAACTGCTCAGAGGAGTTACAAAGATTATCCACACTTCTGCCCATCTTTCCCCAGGTGTGTATCAATGCAGCTAACCAAAAATTTAATTGCATACTTTTAGATAATAAACTACATCTTTTAACTAATTTACTTTGCCATTTCAAACTTTTGTTTTTTTTTTTTATCTAACAGTTTTATTTTCAAAGCTAGTTGTTTCACCCATCCACCCTCCGTGTTTAAATGATTTATGCACTTCTTTTAGCTATCAGTAATTTTTGTTTTTACATTTTGTTTCCTTTTTTGTTTTATTCATGCTAATATTAAGTAATCTCTGGGATATTTGTAACCCTGCTTGGTAATCACTATTCTAAACTGGTAGAGGAAGCAGGAAAGTGGACACTCCTACAAAAAGGTCAATTTGTGGGTTGAGGTAAAAAATAAATAAATAAATAAACATAAAAAATAAACACCCAAACACTCAAAAAACCCAAAAAATAACCTATAGTTAACAATAACCAATAAATATACTATATATAATTTCATATAGATAGATATATAGTTTTTTACAATGTAAGTTGCCTTTTCAGAGTTGCTGTGAATGGAACAAACTCATACAATGCACAGTAAATAGTGACATGTGGAGTGGAATAGTTAAGTTGTTTCACGCTATGTCAGAAACACAGCTGATGGGAAATTAAGAGCAAATCTGCTGCTCTTTGTTCTTGCTCAGTAAGCCCAGAGACATTTGCTTTCAGCAGCGCCCGTGATGACCGTGTGGACACAAAACTGACCTCTGCTCTCTGTCTACTGACCAGAGGCCTGAGGGATGAGTGCTCTATGTGACCGCTTAACTTGCAACCCCTGAGGTCAGAGGTCGCTCTGGAGTCAACCACTGTCGAGATGACCAGAGTGCAAATTCCGCTCTTGCTCGCTCTCTCTTATTTTTTTAAAGGATAGCATCACTCTGTTGCTTCATAAGGTATTTAGCAGCCCTTATTTTTACTGCTGCCAATTAATAATTAGGCCTTTTTTTAATTATCAGAATAGCTGCAGATCAATTTTTAGTCAGCAAACCTATTAATGGATTATTTCTTTCACCTCTAGCTACAATATCAACAGTCTTCTTGTTTGGCAGCCGGTTAAACTGAGGTCAGACATTTACATGTCTAATCGCCTATTGTGACTACAGAAAATGGGCCCCGTTTTCAGGCAAGAGGCAGCAACTAACTGAGCTGCAGAGTAAACACTGAGTCGGTTTTAGGCGCTTTCACCCCGGCTGTTAAACTCCGGCTAATGGTGTGTAAACGGAGCAGAGGGCAGCTGGACACAGTGACTGCAGGCCTGTGGGAAGTGACAGGTGACTCTTTGTGATGCTGCAGTAATACTAAATGAATTCTATGGTAGAGGCAGAATGACAAATATTTCAATCAAACATTATGGCTCACCTATAACATGAATTTAGGAAGTGTTTACTGCTTGAGCAATTTAACAGGAAATTGAGAAACTTTCTGGTAAAATGCAAAAAAGATTAAAATAACAGGGGACTCCTCAGTGGGCTGAACTTTTTGGTGAAATTCATCATGATGTTTCATAATTCAGTCATCTGACACTGGAGGAAGGCGTGTGAAGCCTTTTCCGTACAGGCTGTAAGGCTGTGAAAAAGCATTTTGTTGAACCACCTTATTTACAGAAAACGCCTAAGCAGTGTGAGCATAACTCTGACCTCAACTTTCCACAAGGATTATGAAACCATGCACTGAGAAATAATAACAAATCTGTACGCTTCTCATTCCCTCCACCAAGTATATTTGCCTGATTGACTATTCTCTCCCAAGTATGTGGGCAATCGTCTACTGAGAGCACATTTCCTTATCAGCGTCAAGCACACTGTCTGAATCCGTTATCACAATGGGCCAGATCAGTGCAGGCAGCCCCTCGCTCTCTCGGCTGAGGCGCCCATGAAAAAGAATTTCTGGAGTTGGGTGCCAACCGATAGGCCCTGAGCTCTTTATCCCCTTAAAGCCAATTCACACTCTGCATGTTTAAATATCTCAGCTCAACCCCTGCCCTCCCACTCCCATCACGCACTCGAACCCCTCCTCCTCCCCCTGCACCTTCCTCTCGCTCTCTCTCTTACCCTTCCGAGTCCAAGCATAGAATTGCGAAGCTGCCGACCTGCAGCACGGGTGGGTGGCTGGGTGGGATGCAGGTGCAGGGCTGGTTGGATAGTGAGAGGAGGGGAGTCTTCCATTGTTGGGCTGGACAGCACCCTCTCTACTCTGGAGCACCCTGTGATGGGGGAGCCCACTGACAATCACACATCCTAATCTGATTATGCAAATGTCTACTTCAAAAAGCATTGCGCTGTAACCCCTTACCCTGTGGTGGGAAGACAGAGCAAGGAAGGAAGAAGTGGAAGCAGTAGGAATGCAAACAGGAAATGGTAGATTGTTGAGTTCCAGAGAAAATTAAATATGAAGGCAAAAGCACAGTTAGGGGCTCAGTGATTCTGCTGGTTAATCACTCATTGATCACTCACTCTCACACATCCACTGCACCACCAGGGGAGGTCTAAGGTTGAAAACAGTACACACTCGCACACTGAATGGCCAGTGACTGCCTCAGCAGGGCATTGAATCCAATATTCAAATGCTTATTGTTTTTCCAGACGCTCCTGAATCCAGCGTCAAAAGGAATCTACAATGTTAATGAGGGGGACAAAGTACCCAGAGTTAAGATTTACACGCCCAAACAGTCAGCGGTGACATTTCCCAAGAACAACAACGATTCCTGAAGGCGTGGCTGACAACTCTTGCGACCCTTCTGGCCTCAGCAGGTTTCTGAAATCAGCTGCCTCTTTCTGCTCCTGGATATCTTTCTACTACGAGTCTTTAAAATGTTGGGAGACGTGTAGTTATACACTGTAGTACTTTCAGCTAAGTGCTAATGGTATAAAATTCATTGTCGTAGTGTATCATGTTGACATGCACACGTGCCTCTTATCCAAATATGGACTGGAGGCACAAGTGAATATTGTCAGATCAGAAAGTATTTGGTCAAAAACCAAAGTTGAAACTCAAACATAATAATATAAGGATCTGAGTTAGTTCTTGGAGAGCTAAAACTTTACCTATTTTCTTAACTACTTGTTGTGTTGGTAACCTGGACCGTCCCCCAACTGACGTTTGGAGAGAGGCAGGATGTAACCTGGACAGGTCACAGGCAATGATGGGGTTAATTTGGAGTCACTAAACAAAGACAAAGAACACACAAACTTGCAGAGATGCTGGAACTAACCACTAGTTTTAAGCTAGGGATGCACCGATGCAACATTTTCCTAGGGCAGATATTAAACTCTAGCTTCCATAATCCAGATTTACATCGTAGATGTAGCAGTAAGTAGTGAAGAAGGCCGTGCAGAGACTTTATGTGACGCAGGAGGCTTTTTTAAAAAGGGAAGCGATCAGAAGTATGAGTAATCATATTACTAACTCAAGTTCCACATAAGGTGTGGGAGTTATGTATAAGCCTATATAACTGAAATTTCTACTGAAATTTCCAATTCACTCTACCTCTACTATACTAACAACCACAAACTGGTGCTCTGAAAACTTTTATCATTTCCTAGTGTATTTCTCCTATTTATTTGTTTTATTTTTTCCAGCACTGTCAAATTTACGGTTATTATGTTTTAACGCATGGTGAAATAAGACATGGTTCATAAAAAGGAAGTGAGTCAAGGTTCAGATTTATTTACTTAATAATCATCTTTTCTTATATACTTTTAAAAAAGGATCAGACCACAGCTGGTTTTCCTGCTGACATTCAGACACCATGGATCTGCGTCTCTCTGCCTGCATCCTGCTGGTACTTTGTGCGACATGGAGTGCAAACGGAGGGAACATTTTGGTGTGGTACACTGATGGCAGCCACTGGATAAACATGAAGCCTGTTCTGGAGACGCTGGTTGACAGGGGACACCAGGTGACTGTACTGGTCCCGAGCTCGTCATTATACATGAACACCAATGAGCCATCCCGCTTTCACTACGAGCCCTTCAACGTATCTTTCTCAAAAGATGCCCTGCAAGATTTTTTAGAAGAATTCCTTCGATTCTCCATGTATGAAATTGATTATATGAACTACTGGGAGATCTACATCAGATTCAGTGAAATAATCAAGACTCAAATGCAGTTTTCTATCCAGTATTTGGACGGTGTGGTGAAATCAGAAGTCGTCATGAAGAAGTTGAAAGAGGGAAATTACGACCTTCTCTTCGCTGATCCAATCTATCGTGGCAGTGACTTGGTAGCAGATATTTTGGGGATCCCGCTCGTTTTCTCCTTGCGCTTCTCCTTAGCTTATAACTGGGAGAGGCATTGTGGTCAGATGCCTGCTCCACCATCCTTTGTTCCCGGTGCCATGAGCAAACTCACAGATAAGATGGACTTCTCAGAGAGAGTGTGGAACTTTCTCTTCTATGCTCTCCAAGACATTGCAATGAGTCACATTTTTGGAAAAGTAGACAGATATTACTCTGATGTCAAAGGTGAGCAAATAGGCACTAAGCACTGATAAAAAAAAAAATTGAAATCTGCTAATACTATAAATACAGTGTTTTATATTTCATCAGATCTGATTAAGAAAATATGTCTTCAATGAAATATTGGTGATACATTGATGTCCATTACTTATGCATTGCAACAGGAACTCCCACCAGTGCCTGTGAGTTGATGAGTAAAGCAGACATCTGGTTAATTCGAACCTACTGGGATTTTGAATTCCCTCGTCCTTTCCTCCCCAACTTCAAATATGTTGGTGGGATCCACTGCAGACCTGCTAAACCTTTACCAGAGGTAAGGACACTCAACTATTACCATCTGATTAATCATTACATCACAGAATATTCCTGCCAGGAGCAGTGAAGCCATCAAAATTTTGAACAAAAATGCAAAAACAGTTGGCTGTTGGTGGGATAATATTCGACTTGTTACAGGATCTGGAGGAATTTGTGCAGAGTTCTGGAGATGATGGCATTGTGATCTTCACTTTAGGATCCATGATCAACAACGTCACCAAGGAGAAGGCAAACATGATAGCCTCAGGCCTCGCTCAGATCCCACAAAAGGTCAGAGGATAATCTTTGTGCTAGCTGTAATCAATTTGTGTAAAGTATGGAGTAGTTTTTCATGTTTCAGATAACTGCATTAATTAATGACATTACAGATTGGACGTTTCAAGTTCCCCTCCCTTATGGGAACATGCCAACTTAAGTTTGTTTTGTTTTTTTAAATTCAGAGTGTGCAAATTCTTTGTCACCAACTTGATACACTGTGATACACCAACAAAAACACCACAGTACACCAACAACACAGTGTAAGCTTAGAAATGTTTCACCATTTACAGGTGCTGTGGAGATACAGGGGAGAAAAACCAGCAACTTTGGGTGCCAACACTCGAATATATGACTGGATCCCTCAGAATGACCTCCTGGGTAAGTAAAGTTGGTACTCATGGATATGGGCTTGGGTGGGCAGAAATTGTACTAGTGAAATGAGATGCTGGAAAGATTGCAAATTTAACAGTACCACTGCCAACCAAATTATTTTTTTTCTCAAAACCTTTACTTAATTTTAATTCTTAAAGCCACTTGAGGCTCATTTCACAACATTAAATGTGTTTTTGGAAGCTGTGAGCACTTTTTATAACACAAGGAAACAATTTAAAGACTGAGAATTTTCTGACATACTATCCTGATAACTTATTACTTCTTGTGCAAACCTGCTATGTTGATTAGGTTGTGATTCTCTCTCTCTCTCTCTCTCTCTCTCTCTCTCTCCTCTCTCTCTCTCTCTCTTCTTCTGTTGCACTATAGAGTACTACAGTGCTAAAATCCCCTGTTCCGGATTATTAAAATGCTCCTGTTGTCCAAATGTAAAAAACTAACTTTCAATGTCACATGGTTATTTGGCATGTGTTAGGTCACCCTAAAACTAGAGCTTTCATCACTCATGGAGGCACAAATGGGATTTACGAAGCCATCTACCACGGAGTTCCCATGGTGGGCATCCCAATGTTCGGTGACCAGCCAGACAACATGGTCCATATGAAGGCTAAAGGAGCTGCAGTTATTCTCAATTTGAACTTCATAACAACGGAAGCGCTTAGAGACGCAATCAACACAGTCATCAATGACAAATCGTGAGTTCTCTGAACTATCTGCACTTTGGATTAAGCACTGAAAGCATAGACTGTAAAACAAAAAAAGCATTCAAAGAAAGGATGAATGTAGGTTCAGAGTCTGAAAAGTGAAGTCTGCCTCTGCAGAAATCCATACAAGAGGATATACAAGCCTATAGCTCTTTCAACACAAAGCGTTCCTAAATTATGGTCACATTTAAAATAAAACAGATGTCAACACTTTAGGACATGGCTACTTTGCGTCATTACCCTATGAATGTGCAGTAACCTCAGATTCTCAGTTAGTCATGCTCAAGTCAAGGCTTCAAAATAGGATTTTACTAATCTGTTATTTGTCATATGGGCAATTTTATTTTTTTATGTACAGTAAATGATTGAAGCTGATTTTTTTTCTTTTTTCAAAAACCTATATCCACATTCACAGGTACAAAGAAAATGCTATGCGGCTGTCCAGCATCCACCACGACAGACCCATCAGTGCTCTGGAAGAGGCAGTATTCTGGATCGAGTTCACACTGAGAAACAAAGGAGCCAAGCACTTGAGGGTCCAGGCCCATGAACTCACCTGGTACCAGTATCTCAGCCTGGATGTCCTGGGCTTCTTCCTCACTATAGTTCTACTCATCATATTCATCTTCATCAAGACCTGCAGTTTGTGTTTGAACAGGTGTTGTGTCAGGAAAGGAAAGACAAAAAAGAAGGCTGAATAACAGACTGAACAGAAACGGTGCTGTGAGTGTTGGACTGGGGCAATATTTGTTACCTGCATGAAACTTTCTTTCATATATGTTGAATTTCCCATCATCTTCTCCTTTATGTATCACCACTAGCTACATTAACAGATGCACCAATTTGCAGAAGTGTACCTGAAGTTGATCTGACATTAAAAAGAGGTTTACACAAGCATATACATTTGAATAACATCTATTATCTATGTTTCTTTTTCCCCATCTTCTTTGAACTTCCCCAGCATCAGCTCTATAAATACTGTACCATCTACTGCAGTGTAATGGCCACAAATCTGGATTTGAAAAATAATAGAAAAAGGTTTCTTTTTTGGGCAACTCAAATGTCAACCACCATCCTGTGAAGCAGCTGCAGTAAATTGGAAGATATCTGGTCACACGAAAATACACAACTGCTATAATTTTATTTCCAAAATATCTGATGTAATGTGGCTTTATTGTCATGTAATACCACTTAAATGGTGCACTGAGTCAATGTAGCATGATCTCTGCCCTGAAAGATGTAGGCAATACAATGCAAAGCACTGGTGTCCTAGTCAATGGGACAGCAAACAGTGACTTGAACACCTTGAACATGGCTCTCATCACTACCAGATCCTCCCAGAAGATAACATGCTCACTTCCAAAGAAAATAACATTGGAGCAGCTTACAGCTCTTCAAGAGTAAAATGAATCAATGATACTCAATTAACACCATTTCTTGTGAACTGATAAGATAAGAAATGTTGTTGCCTATGATGACACGTAGGAATAGCAATCTGTTACTGACAGTTCAAATACATTTGCTAAGATAGCTTTTCGTGAAACGGTTTCATACAAACACAATTGCTATTCATGATTAGCTTAATTATGTCAGAGCAAACTGTGAATTTGTTTCTATTTCATGAAAGTGTTGCCACCTGGTGGTGAAAGTTTTAGGTTCATTTTTGCTGACAGTAATTACAAATAGCACCCACATTGGTTCAGTTATGTGGATCTGGATGACACCTGGTGAAAATCAAATCTCAGGACTTACCACAATTCACTGATCACATTAACTCGGTGGACCAACATTGAAAATTCACCAGGTAGGATATGAAAAGTAGCAGGTTAGCCTTCCTAGACTGTGAGATTTCCATCAGTAATGGGGGGCATTGAAAAGTCAATGTGTACCATCAACCTATCCATACTGATCAGTATTTAAGCTTTGAAGCTCATCATCCATTGGAGCATAAACTGGGTGTCATTAGGACGGTACAACACAGAGCAAACACCATCCCCACAGACACAGCAGCCAGGGAAGCAGAAGAACATCACATCAAGAAGACCCTGAGTAAATGTGGTTATCCCAGCTGGGCATTTCTCAAAGCTGGGAAGGCGCCTCAAGAAAGCTCCAGCCAATAAAGGAGAGATGGTCAACTGCCGCCTAAGCAAAAACCCTTAGTGATCCCTTATGTGTCAGGAGTATTGGAACAGTTGAGATGCAATTTTTTTTCTAAACGCTGCATCTCTGTGGCTTTTAAACCCCAAAACACACTGCGCCAAAAGATTGGTCCACCCAAGGATTGGGTCCCCCAACACAAACAGAGTAATGTAGTGTACGCTGTTAAGTGCCAGTAGGATTGCCAGGATTTATACATCAGAGAAACCAAACAACCTCCAACTGTAGCCAATCCCCAACTCTCTGTGAATGGTACTCTTGGCCATTGGTCAATGGTCATTAGAGGATCAATAGGGTGCCCATGACCCTCTAGGGGACACTCCCACAGGGCTTAAAATCTGGGACTCTCCACCAATTGTTCTTACAACTGAAGAAGCTTCTTGGATGAGAGATGAAACATCTTCAAGGAAACTTAAAGAAGTTCAGACACTTTTCCTTGATTTCAGTCATTGTGCAAATGTACTGTTTATAAGATCGGGGAAACCTGCTGTCAACTGAGACTGAAGAAATCACTTGGATGAGTGACGAAACGTTTCTCCCACTGAAAATGACACGTCCAGATGAACAGAATCAACCTTTTGGAATTTACTTACCTGCATGCTTGAGCATGCACCAAGATACAAATAGCACAATTAAGATACTCTAGCTTGCCAAATGTATTTGCATTATTTCCCATCTGCCTTCAAATGTATATGAACTTTAGTGACATCTCACTCTTCATGGCGCAGGGTCAGTTTTTTGGACCCAGTCTCCTGTTCATTGCAGGCACTGTGGCACATCTTTTTGAAAACGTCGGGGTGCTTCAAATCTTAAGATTTTTGGGGGGCAGCTATTTTGGCATTTCATCACCATGTCGAAGGCAGGCGACTTGGCGCTCTTTTTTGGGTAATGGAATTTCAGTTCCCATTTCAGTTCCCTTGGTGTTCATCTGAACAACAGACTGGACTGGACTCATAACTCAGACGCCCTCTACAGGAAAGGGCAGAGCAGGCTGTACCTGCTGCGGAGACTCAGGTCGTTTGGGGTGGAGGGCCCACTCCTGAAGACCTTCTATGACTCTGTGGTGGCTTCTGCTATCTTTTATGGTGTGGTCTGCTGGGGCGGCAGCATCTCTGCTGGGGACAGGAAGAGACTGAACAGGGTGATCCGAAGGGCCAGCTCTGTTCTAGGATGCCCTCTGGACCCAGTGGAGGTGGTGAGTGACAGGAGAATGGCGGCTAAGCTGTCATCCCTGTTGGACAACGTCTCCCACCCCATGCAGCAGACTGTGACAGCACTGAGCAGCTCCTTCAGTGGGAGACTGCGGCACCCATGGTGTGGGACGGAGAGATTTCGCAGGTCTTTCCTCCCCACTGCTGTCAGACTCCACAACAAAGACTTTAACTGAACAAACACACACATCCACACATGTGCAATAACACTAAGTGCAATAATCTTTTCTGGCATCGTTGTATTTTTACTCAGTTGTATATAGCATTCGTATTCTATTTTTATCTTATTGTATATTTTTATTCTATTTTATTCTACTGTATATAGTATATTATTTTATTCTATTCTGTACAGCTGTGTACTGTATTTATTCTTATTGTATTCTAATTTTTGCGTCATAACTTTTGCACTGTCCACTTCCTGCTGTGACGAAACAAATTTCCCACGTGTGGGACTAATAAAGGTTATCTTATCTTATCTTATCTTATTAGATCTCTTGGGCAGAACCAGATCTAGCTGCAGTCAATATAAGGGTGATAATGTGGGCTGTCTAACTGCAGTCTTGGGAAGTGATTTAGTGGACTATCACTACAGCGACAACGATGACAAGCCAGCTTGTCATTGTTGCGCTTATAGACATTTTGCCCATGTTGTGCAAAATGGGGCTAACAGCCATTCATATACCTAAATCTTAAAATCTCTGTGTGGGAAACACTGATTTTTTTGTTTTGTACATCTCCAAAACATGAATTCTACCTAACCTAACTGATTTGCTTAGTTTTGTTCAGTTGAGTTGCAAATAATTCAGTTCAAATAATGATACTCAACAATGATTGCGCTTAATTGTCTAAAGCTGATGTATGAATGTACTGAAAAATATTGTTAAAGTTAAAATACTCAAGAGTAATAAACTAGTACAGTTTATGAACATTTTACTGATGGGCTTTTTTAGACAGAGGATTTAATTATTTCTGATATTTCTGAATTGGATTAAATAGTTAGAATCAGAAAACACTCTGTTTTAATGTTCTCCAGTGTGAGCATCTCTAATCTGAACTAATATCAGCCTTCACTGATAGCCAAGGCTCTCTGACACCGGTCATTGAGTGTTACTATTAAACCCCATTTCACATTTAACTTTCAAAGTAGCATTGCAAATATCATCAAAGGCAAATGTGCAATAAGAAAACGCTGAGCTTTTGTAGAGCCATGAACACGTTACTCAGCTACATTTCATCTTGAAAGGATCTGCTCAAAAATCAGCCACTACGAACGGATCCAAAACAGATCCAGACCAGATGAGCTGTGAAATGATTTGTTCCACACATCTGACTGCGATCATGATCCTTCCCGCTGTGCAAGTGGACCCGGTGTTACGGATCCGGTATTGAGCCTGTGGTACATCCGGGGCGGGTCCGGTCCGGATTAGTCAGGGAAGTTTTAGCGGATTCAGGCCCGTGTTTACTTTCGGCGGTGTTGAGCTGTTCTGTCACCTGCTGTCGCGATTCACCGTCTCTTTACTCTGGTAAGCTGCGCTTATAGACATTTTGCCCATGTTGTGTAAGCAGTTACATTCATACTGACACTTTATAGTTTTATTTTAGGGAGCTCGGTCATGTCTCCGTCAGCGGCCCGAGTTTAATGCCTTCCGGTATTGTGGTCACGTTAAATCAAGGTTGTATAACGGCCACAACCAGTAACAATCTTCATTCTCGAAGATTGTTTTCCTTACTTTCTTGTTTGTTTTTCCGTGTGGCTTTGTTTGTTTTTTCTCGCTTGTGTTTCTGGTGACAGAAACTTAATTTCTTTCGAGGGGAATTTTGTTCCATCGAGCTGCTGGTGTCAGGTTCAGGCAGCAGGCTGACTTAGAAATTGTTTACTTGCACGCTAGATGTATCCTGTTGAATACTTTGTTGAATATACTCTAGTTTTTTATATTTTCAGATGTGATACGGTTTCTTGGACATCTCATAGAGAAGTTTGGTGAATTCAACATTTGAAATGACTACTATTTTGTATTACTTCACTCTACCTCTCCTCAACTAACAATTACAACATCAGGCTTTCATATCCTTTTTATTTCTTTGATTCTCATACAAGTTAGATGTTACTCTTGTTTTTCCCCCCACTATTGTCAACTTTACTATCATTACTTTATAGCCCATTATGAAATGACCAATGCAGTACACAAAGAAGTGAGCCAGAGTTCACCTTTATTGAGTTAATGATTATTTTTCCTGGAATGCTTTCACCAAAGGATCAGACCACAGCTGGTTTTCCTGCTGACATTCATGGAGCTGCGTCTCTCTGCCTGCATCCTGCTGGTACTTTGTGTGACATGGAGTGCAAATGGAGGGAACATTTTGGTGTGGTACACCGAAGGCAGCCACTGGATAAACATGAAGCTTGTTCTGGAGACATTGGTTGACAGGGGACACCAGGTGACTGTACTGGTCCCGAGCTCGTCAATGTACATGAACACCAATGAACCTGCCCGCTTTCACTATGAGCCCTTCAATGTCACTTTCTCATTGGAGGCTATGGAGGAGTTTCTAGAAGAGTTCCTCCAATTCAATGTATATGAGATTGATTATATGAGCTACTGGGAGCTCTACATCAGATTCATTGACATAATGAAAACTGACCTGCAGTTTTCTATCCAGTATTTGGACGGTGTGGTGAAATCAGAAGCCGTCATGAAGAAGTTGAAAGAGGGAAATTATGACCTTCTCTTGGCTGACCCCATCAAAGCTGGCAGTGACTTGGTAGCAGATATTTTGGGGATCCCACTCGTCTTCTCCTTGCGCTTCTCCTTAGCTAATAACTGGGAGAGGCATTGTGGTCAGATGCCTGCTCCACCATCCTTTGTTCCCAGTGCCATGAGCAAACTCACAGATAAGATGGACTTCTCAGAGAGAGTGTGGAACTTTCTCTTCTACGCTCTTCAAGACATCATGATTGATCACACTTTTTGGAACGTATTAGACAGATATTACTCTGATGTCAAAGGTGAGCAAATGGACATGAAGCACACGGTTGAAAAAAACAACAACACTGTTAAATGTAGTGTTTTTATATCCCATCAAACCTGCCTAAGAAAATACAACCTGCATGAACTATTGGTGATATGTTGATGTCTATTATTCATGCACTGCAACAGGAACTCCCACCAGTGCCTGTGAGTTGATGAGTAAAGCAGACATCTGGTTAATCCGAACCTACAGGGATTTTGAATTCCCTCGTCCTTTCCTCCCCAACTTCAAATATGTTGGTGGGATCCACTGCAGACCTGCTAAACCTTTACCAGAGGTAAGGACACTCAACTATTACCATCTAATTAATCATTACAGAATATTTGTGCCAGGAGCAGTGAAACCATCAAAATGTTGAACAAAAATAATAAAAAAAACAGCTGGTTGTTGGCTGTGGGATAATATTCGACTTGTTACAGGATCTGGAGGAATTTGTGCAGAGTTCTGGAGATGATGGCATTGTGATCTTCACTTTAGGATCAATCATCAACAACGTCACCAAGGAGAAGGCAAACATGATAGCCTCAGGCCTCGCTCAGATCCCACAAAAGGTCAGAGGTCAGAGGATTTGTGCCAACTGTAATCAATTTGTGCAAAGCATGGAGTAGTTTTTCATGTTTTAGATAACCAATTACCAAGTGCTCTTCTTCTGACCATCAGAAATGAATTACTATTTCTTAACATGTTGTATTGTAATTAACAATTATTATTCAAGTTGCATGTACCTTGTGGGAATTGGCTTACTTCATTTTTATATCCTTATTCTTTTAAATTTCACATTAATATTTCTGAGCAGTGTATTTTAAAAGAACCCTTTGAAAACACATTAGATCTCAGTGTGCAAAAAAAAATCATGTTGAATATCTATAATGATACTGACTGTAAAGGGAAAGACAACCTAACAAGTGCTGAATTCAAAGACGCACTGAAAATGCAAATGTAAAAAATAATGATTCAGCAGGCTAGTCTATTTTGCCAAAATATTATTGCAGCAAATCAAACAGGGTATTCTGTAGTTTCAGACGACTTCACAAATAGGTACCAGGGCATCACAGGCAGTCAGCGCTATCCATTCCTTTATCCACCAGGAACTGCCAGCATACTCCTGCCACATGAGCCTGTGTATTGTTGTGCATCAAGAAGAACCCAGAGCCCACTGCATCAGTGTAGAGTCTGAAAATGGGTCCAAGGATTTTATCCACATACCTAAATGCAGTAAAAGTACTGTTGCCTAGTCTGTAGGTCTATGCATCGCTCCATGGATATACCTCCCCAAACTATCATGTAACTAGAAACTCCTCCATGCTCACGACACTGTGCTGGGAGACAGCAAACCTTCTTTCAATGTGACATATTGAAGTACTACCTGCACAACTTTTAACTGATTAACAACTCCCGCAGCTACTTAGCCGATCAGTGTAAGTTTAGTTATGCTGGAAAAAAAACAAACCACCAATAAAATTATGTGATATATGTACTACAATAAATAAGTATAATAAGATGTAATGAAAAAACACCATGTGAACTTTCTATTTAAAGGTGCTGTGGAGATACAAAGGAGAAAAGCCAGAAACTTTGGGTGCCAACACTCAAATATATGATTGGATTCCTCAGAATGACCTCCTGGGTAAGTAAAGTTGGTACCAATCACAGTTATTTCTTTCTATGTCTGCCTTTTATTCCATGAGAAATAATCCTAATGAAATCAGATGCCACAGAGACGGTAAAGTTCACAGTAACACTGCCAACTAAGAATTTTTACAAAAATACTCAAATCAGCTCAAATTAGTTGTTCAGGTTTATTGAAACCTTTTTGCTGTCTAAGTGTGAAAAACTTACTCCAGATCTTTCATGGTTATTTGACATGTCTTAGGTCACCCTAAAGCTAGAGCTTTCATCACCCATGGAGGCACAAACGGGATTTATGAAGCCATCTACCACGGCGTTCCCATGGTGGGCATCCCCATGTTTGGTGACCAGCCAGACAACATGGTCCATATGAAGGCTAAAGGAGCTGCAGTTATTCTCAATGTGAATTTCATGACAACTGAAGATCTTAGAGATGCAGTCAACACAGTCATCAATGACAAATCGTGAGTTCTTTGAACTATCTGTACTTTGGATTAGGATTTGAAAGTATAAATTTTATAGCAAAGATGAATGTGGGCTCAAAAAGTATGAAGGCCAAGCAAAACATAAATATGGATTACAGTGGTTCTTCGTTTATCGCAGGAGTTACGTTCCAAAAATAACCTGCGATAGGTGAAATCCGCGAAGGAGCCAACTTTATTTTTTTTACAATTATTATAGATGTTTTACCTCTCACTACTAGGGATGGGTGGTTCTGACATAAACGGTAGTAACCAGACCGAAAAGCAGCACACATTTCAGTGCTTTATTTCTGTGCTTTTTTTAACTGAGATGTCATACATTTTGGATTCTAGCCAATCATTTTACCTTTACAAGGATAGTAGGCGGGCCCAGGTACGTACGTTCTTTTAGAGCAGAGCTACAGATTAAAAATGCCCAAGGTGAAGCGGTCAAAAGTCTGGCTGTACTTCACAGCAAAAGATGCAAACTCAGCAGCCTACAACAAGTGCTTTAAGGTGATACTGTGCAAAGGAGGTAACACCTCGAATCTGATGAAACACCTGGCGACGCATAGCGTTTTTTTAAGAGCCTAGAAATGCGCCGTATTTGATAGCTTGCTGCAAGACCTCACACCGAGTGTGGGTGGGTTGCCTGTTATCGGACCCGGAGTTAGCAACATCCCCCAAGAACCCGAAGAGGAGAGCCCTGGCCCCTAGCCCTGCCAGTGTAACAGAAATGATGACGGATGATGATGCAGCAGCAGCCGTTCTCCTCTGTGCAAGTAGCTTAATGTTGTTCGAGTGTAATTTATGTTGAGTAGGCTAACCATGTTATTAAATTAATGCACGTAAGGTGAACTAGTAAACACCATCGTAGTTACATGCGGCTGTCTTCTTGTTTGATGGCAGATACTCTCTTGATCCAGGCAAAAAAGGCTAAAATGACCAAAGAAAAAGTGGAAAACGGCTAAACGGTCTGTATTTATATAGCGCTTTACTTGTCCCTAAGGACCCCAAAGCGCTTTACATATCCAGTCATCCACCCATTCACACACTGGTGATGGCAAGCTACATTGTAGCCACAGCCACCCTGGGGCGCACTGACAGAGGCGAGGCTGCCGGACACTGGCGCCACCGGGCCCTCTGACCACCACCAGTAGGCAACGGGTGAAGTGTCTTGCCCAAGGACACAACGACCAAGGCTGTCCAAGCCGGGGCTCGAACCGGCAACCTTCCGATTAC
Organism: Rhamphochromis longiceps; assembly: GCF_057381845.1. NCBI lineage: Eukaryota > Metazoa > Chordata > Actinopteri > Cichliformes > Cichlidae > Rhamphochromis > Rhamphochromis longiceps. Next base: position 37,628,294 of record NC_140568.1, on the reverse strand, counting down.
AAGGCGAACTCCCAACTCTTGAGCCACGATCGCCCCCGACTAAACATGAGGTTTTTTGGACAAAGTTTGTGTTTTTTTTCCATTGTTTAAGCTCTGCTTCCAGCCAAGAGTGATACCATATATGCCCTATAGCTGCAGAAAAGACTAACATTGTTATCTTTTTATTAAAAAAAAAAAAAAAACAGCTAAAAATTAGAGGTTTTAGGACAAGTTTGTGTTTTCCATTCTTTAAGCACCAGTTCGAGCACCGTTTAAGCACCGGCACAGTTTCAAAAGTACCAGTTTGGCACCGGTATTGGATAAAACCTAAACGATACCCATCCCTACTCACTACACACTTTATACACTTTTCTCAGACAGGCACGAACATTTTCACACTTTTCTTTCTGTTTTAAACACTTTCAAACTTCAAACTTTTGTAAAAAAAAAAAAAAAAAAAGTCCAGTATTATAGAATGAAACCAAAGGTCCCCAGGGTTCCTCTTGACGGTGCAAAACGTTTCGTCGGTATTGTTGTGTTTGTTGGGGAGAAAACTTACATACATACAGAACAGCACTTCAGAATCACACTGCTAGTGATCAAAGATTTATGTCAATTTGACAAGCTGAACGCATTCTGTACTGTACTGGAGACACGGCACGAGGTTGATTGACAATGGTCTACAGCCAATCAGGACGCAGAACACAATGCGCTATAAAAACATTTTTAAAAAGCATGCAAAATTGCGTACACTCAACAATAGAATTATTAACTCGAACTAAATGAAAACTAATTCTGCAACATTAATTTCTGGTTTTCTTTACAAAAGTTTATTACTAACCTTATGTTCATTGGAGAAATTTAATGACCATGTTATCATCAGATAACACCTCTAGTATGCAGAACAAGAGTCAAATGACCTGCAAAATACACATTTGTATTTCAGCGCACACAGATCCTCAAGCAGAGGGCCTGGCTTAACAAAGAAAGTTCATAACCATTGTGGTGATACCGGTCATCTCCAATTGGGGTTTAAAGTTTTGTGGAGCGAGCTAACACAAAGAAAGTTTAGAAGCTTTCTTCTAACCTCAGTAAACCCTTTGCCAATGATCTTGGGGTCTCAGTGGTCTCAAAGCTTATTTGGCTTCCATCTTTTTTATACAGTTCATGATTGAAAGGGTTTTTTTGGTATAATTAATAGATAATAGCAGGTCATAAAGGAACAAGGGTCTAATGAGCTTGATAGCAGAAGTACCACAAAAGCTTCAAAGGCCACAAAATGATTGAAATATCTCTAGATGTCAATTTTAACTTGAGGCGTTATCAGTTTTAGAGTTTTGAAATACATCCCTTTATTGTCTGGCAAAAAAATAAATAAATTATAGTATAACAATTCAAAGGTTAATTATTTGAACCCAATATGCACATTCACAGGTACAAAGAAAATGTTATGCGGCTGTCCAGCATCCACCACGACAGACCCATGAGTGCTCTGGAAGAGGCAGTATTCTGGATCGAGTTCACACTGAGAAACAAAGGGGCCAAGCACCTGAGGGTCCAGGCCCATGAACTCACCTGGTACCAGTATCTCAGCCTGGATGTCCTGGGCTTCTTCCTCACTATAGTTCTACTCATCATATTCATCTTCATCAAGACCTGCAGTTTCTGCTGGCACAGGTGTTGTGTCAGGAGAGGAAAGACAAAAAGGAAGGCTGAATAACAACTAAACTGAAACGGTGCTGTGAATGTTGGACTGGGGTAATATTTGTTACCAGCATGAAACTTTCATTCATATATGTTGAATTTCCCTTCATCTTCTCCTTTATGCACCAACACTAATGACTTTAACAGATGCAATAATTTGCGTAACAGAACCTGAAGTTAATCTGACATTAAAAACCAGGTGGGTTTAAGAAAAAACACTAACATCAAGTTGAATTCAGTATATTCAAACTTGTTTTTTAATGCATACAGAAATACTTTCCTAAAAAGCATTTTATATATATATATATATATATATATATATATATAGTGTGGAGCAGGGAAATTATTTTACTGCTATTGTTAAATAATTGTCATCAGTACCATTGCATTAATAATATAATCTGCAGCATGGATATTGCATTCAAAGGTTTAAACAGTGTCTCTTTCAGAAAGACTGAGTTGCAGGCTGACAGGAAGTTGTATGCAGAAGTGAAAGCAGGAAGTTATTTTGAGCCGCAGGCTAAGACGAGGCTTTAACAATGTAACAGATAGCTTTAAGAAGGCCTTAAGCAGTTATGACTATTTCATACACAATGCATATCTGTGCTTATTAAAGAGTTGGAGCTCGGTCAATTAATTGGGGGTCGGAAGCTTTGTTCGGCGCGATGTTCGGACAATCTATTGTGCAAGTGACTTGGAGCCATAGAAGGAATCGCAATACATGCTTACAAAACACTTATATCAGGTCATTTTATATTAAGGTTTAAGTAGAGGTTCTTGATTAAAACATTTATTTAGTAGAAGACATACACATAGTCTCAGTGAGCCTCTGGTCTGGTAAAAGGTCAGAAGTGCAACAGGTGAATTGAGAAAGAGCATTTGAGGACGAGACACAGACAGTAGGTGAAGAGGTGACACAAAGAGCATGTGAGGTCAACACATACACACACATTAGTTAAATTTATTTAGAGGAACCGTCCTTGTTGTCTAGACAAGAAAGAGGAACAATTCACTTTAAGATAAGAACGGAAAGTACCACGCCATGAAAATAGAAGATGATTTTCTAGGTGAAAAGTCATGATGATGTTGATCTGATCTATGTATAAAATGTACCGGTGACGCATGAAGGGGCGTCAGTAAACAAACCCTGATGCTATAAAATATCTGTTCATGCTTTGATTAAGTCGAAGACTACTTCCTGTCTGCGTACAGAGTTGTCTTCCCACGCGTGTATTCATTAAAATCATCGTTTGACTTCACCCGGCCGGATCGGTGTGGTTATTCCTCGATCACCTCTTGTACCCTTCCTCAATATTGAATCTTAACATTTGGGGGCTCGTCCGGTTATTGAGGAGGGAGAGTTGGAGGTTTAGACGGAGAAATCCGGGGTCTTAGGTGGTCTGACGGGCAGACATGAATTCCAGTGGTCTAAGTGAGTGGGCATAAGCCGGCTTATCCAAAAGGTAAGGCACTACCTGTTGAATTATTTCCAAAGTGTGCCAAATTGGACATGATAAAATTTAAGTCTACTCACTGAAGTTACTGGTGGATGTCTGTTTTGATTTTGATGAGAATGTCATGACAGTACTGAGGATTTAAAGCAGTTGGACTGCTGGTAATGATTGAATGCGGTTGGACCGTTTAGTATGTTAGGGAATCTGGTTATTTTTTGGTTATAAGGTTGGACCTGCTTCAGTCTTACACTTTGTTGGGTGTTTTATTGTTGTTCCAAAGTATTATAAATTATTTTAGAACGGAACCGAGGGGGTTCTAGGAAGCGCAGTGCTCAGAGGTAACGCTTGCCAATGCCAAGGACGCTTAGGCATTGTCCTCGAAGAGGGATAGTCAGTTGGTCACTGTGGAGCTTGGGGCACTCCAGAATAACTAGGAGATAGAGTCTCCTTACCGTTTGGAACGGTATCTGCGCTTTTTTGGTCAGAAGAAGTTGGACTTCGGGCGTGTAACTTTAACCTAAAACTTCAAAGTTTGGGTTGGTTGACGCTTTTAAATTGAGTTAGGGATTTTAGAAATGAGGCCAGAAACAGTTAAAGTCTTGATACTGGTTAATTGGTCGCAAAAAACTCAGGGAGTTTATCCGCTGGGCGGTTATTTAAAATTTGTCGAAATTGTGTAGGCGCTAAAGCTGACAGATCTGACAGTGGTTGTAAATATAAGACGTCGTTGTAATATAGAATAAGAAAATTTGGTGTGAGAGATCTCTGTGTGTCGAGTCAGTAATGCACTGACTGCCTGCTGCTATTTTTAGACGGTGTGTGTGAGTGTGAAAATGCAAGGCAAGGCAAGGCAAGGCAAGTTTATTTGTATAGCACAATTGAACAATAAGGTGATTGAAAGTGCTTTACAGAGACATTAGAAACAAGAACAAATAAAAAGCATGATTTAAAATTGATTAAAACAAGCAAATAAACTAACTAACTAATTAACAAACAAACAAACAAACAATCAAAACAGATAAAATCAGAACATGCTTAATAATGCAAATTAGTAAGCAGTGAACTGTTTAAGCCACAGTTGGTTTTACAAATACTGCTGCAAACATTGTTGAGTGTGTGTTTCAAATGCCATTTATGTTTATTAGAGGACTATAAATAAAGTTTTGAGTTGCCGTAGTGGATGTATAGTAATTGACTGAGTTTGGATGTAGATATATAAATATATTGAGTGCACTGTATATACTTAAGGCTAACACATCACTTTCAGTAGTAACTTTTCTCCAGCATTAGTTGCTGGTGGGTTTTATTTTTTCAATTTCTTGTGTGTGCGGTGAGAATTAATGGAGGTTTCAATTTTTTGTTTGTTTGTTTTTTACTTGCTCTTTTTGATTATGACAAGCATGTCTAAAATACTCTTAGGAAAGTGTGTTGAGTTATATTCCTTAACTCTAGTCACAGTTTAAGTGTGAATGCGGTGACTAGAAGCTTTGACATGATGAATAAAGGTGTGAGAGGTATTTCTTGGGTGATGTAAAGTAGGACGTTTTAAACTTTGAAAGTGTTTTTAATTTGAGAGAGGCATGAGTGATGTTATAAGAGTTTAGTTTATTTAAAAGGTGTGTGTGAGAGGATTATGAAATCATTGTGTGAATGATGCTACATTTTAGGTCAAAAGTTAGTAGAATTACAGAGGGTTTGTAGATTGTAAATACAAAATAAGTTTGATTAGCCTGGAGAAACAGCAAAGCAGCTTGAGCTGCTCTGAGCAGCTGCGTGCGGTGTGTGTGTAACAGGAAATGGTGTGGGTGACAGGAAGTTTGCATGCCCATATAAGGTGATGTGTGAACAGAGGAAGTCTGAGAGAGAAGTGTGTGCGTAGGCAAAAGGCAGAGTGTGTGCGTGAAATAAGGGAGTATTGTTTTTACATCAAGGTTTAGTAGAACTAAAGTAGAACGTCACAAACAAACAAAAGAAGGTAAAATGAAGAGAGAAAATAATGTGGTTCCCTGACCGGGAGAGAAAATAACTGACAATTACATTAATGAATAGAAAACACACATACACAAAGTGCCATATGAGAAATTATTCTAGGAAGGAGTCAGAAGTAAGATAGTTTAACATAAGATGCAATGAAGGAAGCAGCTTACATTCCTTTAATTCCCAGAGCCAGTGTGTTCCCTCCCCTGCCCACTTGGGCCCCGTATCAGGCGAGTATGGAAGGCTGGATAGCCCATGACGGGTAAGATCCCACCTCGAAACCCTGGGACAACCTAAGGCAGGCACAGTCACGATTACTCTCGGCTTCAGTGAGAAGACGGGTCCTGACGGGTAAGGCCGCTGGGCTAGGGTGGAGGTGGAAAGTGGCAAGTGGAGCCCTACCTTCTGGCTGAGGACAAGGAATGCTGCTATTTAAGGTAGGAAATCAGAATTTGGGTTAGTAAATTTGGGGAGGAGAAAATTGACTGTTTAAAGGCAAAATTATGAAGGAGTCTGACACACTGTAAAAGCATCATATGCAATTTCACACACACAAACAGAAAATGCATTAAACTTATAAAGACAAGACAAGCTCATGGAGTTTAATGCATAGACACTGATTAAACCTGGCTAAGAACACAAACATAGGCAATGAAGAACAGCTTGCTATTTTGTATGAATGATACAATGGTGTGAATGTTTAATAAAATACATTTGAGTTTGTAATTGAGGAATAGAAGAAGCCATATGACAAAGGGAGTTATGAAAACAAAAAAGGGATTAAAGTAGTTTTAAAAAGAGTGACTTAGGAGTGCTCTCGTACTGACTGATCAACACTAGTGATCACTGTTGGAAGAAATAAAATGATTTAATGAGTTGGGAATGTTTAAACATATGTTTCTGTTGTTACAGCTTCTTGAGAGATGATTCAGTATGCAAATTAGCTGGAGTGTGTGGTGACGAAAGAACTTCCTGAGTGTGTGTGTGACTGTGACTTTCAGGAAGAGGAAGCATAGCAGAGACGAGAAGTGTAGATTGGGGTAGGGAATTTATAGTTTAGTGATTATATGATGTCGTAAGGGGTCTTATGCTGAATTTAAGAGTATAAGGGGGTGATTTTTGTGTGCAAATTGAGTGGTTTTAATGAGACTTTTGGTGTATTGAGGAGGTGAAATTATGTGGTGGCAAGATTTGTGTGTTTAAGGTTGTTGTGGTGATGGGTTGATTCTGTCAGGTAGGTTGTTGTTGGTGTTTTTGTTTTAAATAGAGGGAGTTTTAGGAAACATGGACATGTCTAAAAAATTGGGCCCATTATTTTGTAACAGTGCACTTAAAGAAAACCTGTCAGGTGATTTTGTTTTGTTTTTATGAGCTAACAATCAGCTCTATTTTTTCCATTTTTGTTTTAAGCAGGCCTGCAACAGCGCTGAAAATTCTCGGGGAGAGCAAATACAAGGGGGCTTTCCAGATTACAATTGGCTAAGGAAAGCTACCTGTGGGGACTGATCAAGGTCGTAAGTCCCTGTAAATAGGATTTTATGCGAGTCAATCCAGTCCAAAAGCATAAAGAAATATTTCCCTATGGAAAATAAAAATGACTGAGCTCATTTTGCTGAGGGTGGAGTATCTGATCGTGCGGGAAGCTCCACTATCAGCAAATAAAGGTGTGACTGCATGTGAGTGAATGTGAGACTGTATGTGAGTGAGGATGAATAAATGTGGACAAACAATTTGCCTTTACCAGAGAAAATTTCTGTTTTGTTTTGGTGACTGGGGTTAGATTATGGGATTATAGTATATTGTTGGGAGAATGCCAAATGCTAAAGGGGAAATATTTTTTGATGTGACTCAGTTACCATTAATTGAAGAAACACATGACTGATAACTGTTCTGTTTTAAGTTTATTTTTATGACATAGATTGGATCATGAGTGGGGAAAACTGAGCATTTTTAAGTTTTGTATAGTATCTTGACACATGAAATGTATCAAGATAAAGGGGGGTTTAGGGTTTAATAATTTAATTGTTTAATAATTTAGGATCATTTTAGGACCTTTTGGGTTTTTGATCATTTGGATATGGTAAAACTGAAACTGTTATTTTTAAGTTAAGGTTAAAGGATTAAAAGTGAACTTGTCACGGTTTGCGAGGCAAGCCGTGTGGAGTTGTAGAAAAGGACCCAAAAGGCGGCAGCTCTGGTGCAGGTGAATATTTATTTACAACGGTGGGCACAAAACAGCACTGGTGGAAAAATAAGAAACCGGAAACCTGAATTGGGTAAGCTAATAACACAAACCAGAAACGAGGATGCAGGGAGACCGAGGGGAAACAACACAGACAAACCAGCAACTACCATAACAGAAGACACAACTTAAATACACCCAGAGCACGGGGAGAACACAGACATAACAGGCTGGGGGAAACATGGAATAAACACAAAGAGAGACGAGAGCTCATGAATAGACAGAGGGGCACAAGGGGGTAAGAGTCACAAAGGGAAAAACACTTAGGGAACACCACAAGAGGACACCTCAGAAAACCTGGCCTAAATAAGGAGCGAAAATAGAAAGAACCAAGAATACTGGGCCAACATGGCCCAGGACCATGACAGAACTGAATCCTGTTTAGAAGATACAATGCCGGTTTTTCAAAGCTGTGAATAAATCCTTTGGGGAAAATTAGTGAGGGTTGAAGGAGGAGAACAGGTTTGATTTCTTTTTTGATTTTTAGAAGAAGTGGTTATAATGTAGGCGTACACATACAGATATTACATAGGTTTATCTTTAGGATAAAGGGGGAGCTTCTACGTAGAAATGATTTTTATACATATTGCATTTTGTGCTTTTAAAGGAGTTGTGGCTCAAATTTGTCTCTTGAGGGTCATGAGCCTTTGGCTAGCGCTATGATTAGCCAATCTACTGTGAGGATAATATGAGTTCATGAAGGATTGCACACGCTTACAGACACAGAGTTAAGGAACACACATGACAGTATTGATTCCAGGCAAAAGGCCTTAAATTCATTTAGCTTTTAACTGAACTTAAAGAAGGACCAAAGAGGAAGGAAAGCATATATTTTGGTTAAGTCTGATAAATTAGAATTAGAAGGTATGGTTACATTTAAAGAGCAAAATGAAATAAAAAGGCTATACCAAAATGGGTTATAACATAGGAAATGTGAGGTTAAAATGAAGTTAACACATAGGAATTGTTTTAAGGCAGCATTTAGCTATGATGAAATGTATACAGGAGTAATTGCTTACATGCTTAAACTTAATTGATTAAAGTGGTTGTTTTCTTTTGGAGTAGAGGAACTTGCAGCAGCGACAATTTGTGCACAGGATGTTGATGATCAGATAAGGGAAAAATAGAGCGAGCAACCGGACGTAAAAGCAGGGCTTAAAGAGTTTTAAGGTGATGAGTAACGTTGAAGAATATATATAAATACAAGTCAATAAGTTAAGAAGATAATTAGGATCAGGCTTTTGATTAAAGAGTCCCAGATAGGATAAGTTAGGGAGGTGCAGGAAAAGGTGTTTTGTTTCCTTTACAGAAGATCTCGGCGACCACAGGAGGGGCGAGGATCCTGGAGATCTCGAGGTCCGAGACCACCAGAGAGGGTCTGAGCGAGGACACAATGTATTGCGACCTCTGGTGTTCCAGAGGTCGAGAGAGGGAGTGTGGAGCAGGGAAATTATTTTACTGCTATTGTTAAATAATTGTCATCAGTACCATTGCATTAATAATATAATCTGCAGCATGGATATTGCATTCAAAGGTTTAAACAGTGTCTCTTTCAGAAAGACTGAGTTGCAGGCTGACAGGAAGTTGTATGCAGAAGTGAAAGCAGGAAGTTATTTTGAGCCGCAGGCTAAGACGAGGCTTTAACAATGTAACAGATAGCTTTAAGAAGGCCTTAAGCAGTTATGACTATTTCATACACAATGCATATCTGTGCTTATTAAAGAGTTGGAGCTCGGTCAATTAATTGGGGGTCGGAAGCTTTGTTCGGCGCGATGTTCGGACAATCTATTGTGCAAGTGACTTGGAGCCATAGAAGGAATCGCAATACATGCTTACAAAACACTTATATCAGGTCATTTTATATTAAGGTTTAAGTAGAGGTTCTTGATTAAAACATTTATTTAGTAGAAGACATACACATAGTCTCAGTGAGCCTCTGGTCTGGTAAAAGGTCAGAAGTGCAACAGGTGAATTGAGAAAGAGCATTTGAGGACGAGACACAGACAGTAGGTGAAGAGGTGACACAAAGAGCATGTGAGGTCAACACATACACACACATTAGTTAAATTTATTTAGAGGAACCGTCCTTGTTGTCTAGACAAGAAAGAGGAACAATTCACTTTAAGATAAGAACGGAAAGTACCACGCCATGAAAATAGAAGATGATTTTCTAGGTGAAAAGTCATGATGATGTTGATCTGATCTATGTATAAAATGTACCGGTGACGCATGAAGGGGCGTCAGTAAACAAACCCTGATGCTATAAAATATCTGTTCATGCTTTGATTAAGTCGAAGACTACTTCCTGTCTGCGTACAGAGTTGTCTTCCCACGCGTGTATTCATTAAAATCATCGTTTGACTTCACCCGGCCGGATCGGTGTGGTTATTCCTCGATCACCTCTTGTACCCTTCCTCAATATTGAATCTTAACAATATATATATATATATATATATATATATATATATATATATATATATATATATATATATATATATATATATATAAATAAAACACCCAGCACGCCCCTGCGGGCGGTTTATCCTTCAAGCTCGGGTCCTCTACCAGAGGCCTGGGAGCTTGAGGGTCCTGCGCAGTATCTTAGCTGTTCCCAGGACTGCGCTCCTCTGGACAGAGATCTCCGATGTTGTTCCCGGGATCTGCTGGAGCCACTCGCCTAGCTTGGGAGTCACCGCACCTAGTGCTCCGATTACCACGGGGACCACCGTTACCTTCACCCTCCACATCCTCTCGAGCTCTTCTCTGAGCCCTTGGTATTTCTCCAGCTTCTCGTGTTCCTTCTTCCTGATATTGCTGTCATTCGGAACCGCTACATCGATCACTACGGCCGTCTTCTTCTGTTTGTCTACCACCACTATGTCCGGTTGGTTAGCCACCACCATTTTGTCCGTCTGTATCTGGAAGTCCCACAGGATCTTAGCTCGGTCATTCTCCACCACCCTTGGGGGCATCTCCCATTTTGACCTCGGGACTTCCAGGTTATACTCGGCACAGATGTTCCTGTACACTATGCCTATGTGCTGGATTGTCTCTTGGGCATCTTTACACAGCCTGCACCTGGGGTCTTGCCTGGTGTGATAGACCCCAGCCTCTATGGATCTTGTGCTCAGAGCTTGTTCTTGTGCTGCCATGATTAGTGCCTCTGTGCTGTCTTTCAGTCCAGCTTTGTCCAGCCACTGGTAGGATTTCTGGATATCAGCCACCTCCTCTATCTGCCGGTGGTACATACCGTGCAGGGGCCTGTCCTTCCATGATGGTTCCTTGTCTCCCTCCTCTTTCTTGGGTTTCTGCTGCCTGAGGTATTCACTGAGCACTAGGTCAGTTGGGGCCATCTTCCCAATGTATTCTTGGATGTTCGTTGTCTCATCCTGGACTGTGGTGCTGACACTCACCAGTCCCCGGCCCCCTTCCTTCCGCTTAGCGTACAGCCTCAGGGTGCTGGACTTGGGGTGAAACCCTCCATGCATGGTAAGGAGCTTTCTTGTCTTTATGTCAGTGGCTTCTATCTCCTCCTTTGGCCAGCCTATTACCCCAGCAGGGTACCTGATCACGGGCAGGGCGTACGTGTTGATGGCCCGGATCTTGTTCTTACCATTCAGCTGACTCCTCAGGACTTGCCTGACCCTCTGCAGGTACTTGGTGGTTGCAGCTTTTCTATCAATCAATCAATCAATCTTTATTTATAAAGCACTTTTCATACAGAAAAAATGTAGCACAAAGTGCTTTACATAGTTAAAAGCAGCCCACCCCACCCTCCAACTCACTCCCCACACTCTCAATACACATATATCCCCCCACCCCCACCCACACACACATACACACACGCGCATACTTAAAGAGTAAAAATTGGGCTGGGCTCGCATGAGCCAAGTGAGGAAACATTATAACAGAGAGCCGTCTGCACCGGGAGCCGGTCACAGACCGCAGCCTCCGGGCTGGGCACACAGCAGGAGGGAGGCCAAGGAGCCCCCCAACCAGGCTGAGAGGACCCCAGAGACCCAGCAGCCACGGTCAATAACAGCCCCGGTGCAGAGAGCGCCCTCCGAGGAAACACTGGAGATATGACGCAATACGATATATACAGGGTAAAATGATAAAATAAATAAGAACAGGATACAATATAAATATAAATATAAATAGAGTAAGAAGATTAAAAAATGAATAAGAATAAAATCAAAAAATATTAGGTAAATCCTAAATTAATAATAGAATAACAGGATAGAATAAATAAGCATAAAAAATAAATAAACGCTAAGTAAAAGCTAAATTAAAAAGGTGGGTCTTGAGCCTGTTCTTAAAAACATGTACGTTCTCTGCGGCCCTGAGCTCCTCCGGCAGGCTGTTCCACAGACGAGGACCATACCACTGAAAAGCTGCCTCTCCGTGAGTATGTGTCCTGACTTTAGGGACAATCAAAAGGCCAGTACCAGAGGACCTCAGGGTCCGCGAGGGTTCATATGGTAAAAGCAGATCTGAGAGATAAGAAGGCCCAAGACCATTAAGACATTTAAAAACCAATAAAAGAACTTTAAAATCGATCCTGAAACACACGGGGAGCCAATGCAGCGATTCTAAAACCGGTGTAATGTGGGCCCGCCCTCTGGTCTTCGTCAGCACACGAGCTGCCGAGTTTTGCAAGAGTTGTAAAGTTGAAATATTCTTCTTAGGAAGACCAGAGAGCAGGGCATTACAGTAATCAATGCGACTGGTAATAAAAGCATGCATCAGCATCTCCGTGTTGGCCCGAGAGAGAATAGGGCGGACTCTGGCTATATTTTTTAGATGATAAAATCCAATTTTGGTTACATGTTTAATATGTGGGATAAAACCAAGCTCAGAGTCAAAAATAACACCCAGGTTTTTCACTTGTAGCGAAGGACATAGTGAAAATGCCTCTAATTTAGACAAGAGTTTCTCTCTCTGAGCCTCAGGACCGACAATTAAAACTTCAGTCTTGTCCTGGTTAAGCTGTAAAAAGTTTTCTGCCATCCAAGATCTTATATCCAAGATACAGTTAAAAAGGGCATCCATTGGTCTGGTGTCATCAGGAGACACAGAGATGTACAGCTGCGTGTCATCAGTTAACTGTGGAAGTTCACTCCATGCCTCCTGATGACACTGCCGAGAGGCAACATATACAAATTAAAAAGTACAGGGCCTAGAACCGACCCTTGAGGCACACCACATGTCATTTTATGGATCTTAGAGGAGCATGTATCCATACTCACCATAAAAGATCTGTCAGAGAGATAGGAAGTGAACCAGTTGTGTACAGCACCAGAGAGGCCCACCATGTGTTTTAGTCTGTTTAAAAGAATAGTGTGGTCTACTGTATCAAAGGCTGCGCTTAGATCCAGTAGCACCAGGACTGAGAGCTTTTGGGCGTCCCAGTTACATCTAAGATCATTTAAAACCTTTAGGAGAGCCGTCTCTGTGCTGTGGTTCACCCTAAATCCAGACTGGAATATCTCCAGGATCTGTCTATCATTGAGAAAATCAGTAATCTGAGTAAAAACAAGTTTTTCTAAGACTTTACTTAAAAATGGTAAGTTGGATACAGGTCTGTAGTTATTAAAATCATTACAATCCAAATTGCTCTTCTTCAGAAGGGGCCTCACCACCGCCGTTTTAAAGGCAGCAGGGAAGACACCCAACTGAAGAGAGCAAGACAGCGGCCTCTTCATGGTTCCCATTCGCCTGCGGGATCCCCAGGTACTTGTAACTGTCCTCTATGTCTGCAATGTTGCCTTCTGGTAGTTCAGTCCCCTCAGTTCTGACTACCTTCCCTCTCTTTGTTACCATCCGACTACAGTTCTCCAGTCCGAGCGACATTCCAATGTCATTGCTGTATAGCCTGGTAGTGTGGATCAGTGAATCAATGTCTCGTTCACTCTTGGCATACAGCTTGATGTCATCCATGTACAGGAGGTGGCTGACAACTGCTCCGTTCCATAGTCGGTATCCGTAGCCAGTCTTGTTAATGATCTCACTGAGGGGGTTAAGGCCTATGCAGAACAGCAGTGGGGACACTGCTAAAATATATATATGTATATATATATATATATATATATATATATATATATATATATGTATATGTATATATATATATATATATATATGTATATATATATATATATATATATATATATATATGTGTATATATATATGTATATATATATATATATGTGTATATATATATATATATATATATATATATATATATATGTGTATATATATATGTATATATATATATATATATGTGTATATATATATGTATATATATATATATATATGTGTATATATATATGTATATATATATATATATATATATATATATATGTGTATATATGTATATATATATATATGTGTATATATGTATATATATATATATATATATATATATATATATATATATATATATATATATATATATATGTGTATATATATATATATATATATATGTGTATATATATATATGTATATATATATATATATATATATATATGTATATATATGTATATATATGTATATGTGTATATATATGTGTATATATATACACATATATGTGTATATATATGTGTATATATATACACATATATGTGTATATATATATGTGTCAGGAGAGGAAAGACAAAAAGGAAGGCTGAATAACAACTAAACTGAAACGGTGCTGTGAATGTTGGACTGGGGTAATATTTGTTACCAGCATGAAACTTTCTTTCATATATGTTGAATTTCCCTTCATCTTCTCCTTTATGCACCACCACTAATGACTTTAACAGATGCACTAATTTGCGTAACAGAACCTGAAGTTGATCTGACATTAAAAAGCAAATACTGATTGGCTGTGGGTTTGTTTTTTTTTTTGTTTGGAAAAAACACTAACGTCAGATTGAATTCAGTATATTCAAATTTGTTTTTGTTTTTTAATGCATAAAGAAATATTTTCCTAAAAAGCATTTCATTATTTATGCATATATTTTATTTACTCTTTTCCCTTTTTTTTTTTAAATTTTTTTAATTTTTTTAATTTTTTTATTAATCAATTCAATCTAGGAACTGTGACAATCAACATCTTCATCAATAAATCTGATATCTGGATCATGATTCTGTGGAATTTAAAGTCAGATTTCACTGTATGATAATGATTTATCTTTATGTGGATCAAATTAACTCAACAATGAGATGATACTCTGTAAGGATTTTGTAATAACAAATAAAACATTTGCATGGTGGTGACCCATCACTCTCTTGAATGGATCATTATGATGTATTCAGCTGTGAGCTTGTTGCGGGTTAGCTTTTAACCACTGATGTATCCATCACCATCCCATGGAGCAGCTGTAGTAAACAGGAAGACATCTGAAGATTTTCTTACTGGTTACAAAAAAAGCAACCTACATTTTTATGGAACGCCAGGACTGCCATAATGAATTAATTAAATACACCATTAAATAATTAATTAAATGTGGCAATAATTAATTAAAATTGGAATTAATTAATTAAATAAATAGTTATGACACATGTAATTAATTAATTATTGACACATTTAATTAATTATTTATGTATTTCACATTTTAATTAATTATTGACACATTTAATTAATTAATTATTGACACATTTCATTAATTATTTATGTATTTCACATTTTAATTAATTATTGACACATTTCATTAATTATTGACACATTTAATTAATTATTTAATGATATATTTATTTATTTCATTTTGGCAGTCCTGACGCCTGGCTCTCATCATGAAATAATTTTATCTGTCAGCCTCACCCATCAAACTCAGGGGGCGGGGTTAACGCTGATCGAGTCAAAACCATTGCTTTGGCCTGGTGGCCATTGTTTCTAGCACACAACAACCGGCATGTGGAAGCTAACAGAACTGAGCTTTGAAAAACCCTGTTTGTGTGTTACCAAATACCGTTTTAATATTTTTTTAGCCGAGAATGTAGTGGTTTAATCTTCATGTGTCTGGTCGGTTTGTCAAGATACAGCCTCTTTGCAAAAGTGTTTCGATGATTTCGGAGATGTCTGCACAGTCTCACGGCAAAGCGTGGGATAGACCCGCTCGCCTCGCAAGCAATCCCACCGACAAAGCGCAGGCCCCGGTACACAGCTGTAGTAACCCCCGCTGACTTCTTTTACTGAGGTTATATTTATCGATGTTTTATTTCCTGATTTTCTTATGTGTCCTACGTGTTTCAGTCGCCAATTCTGAATTATAACTAACATTAAAAACATGTTTAAGGAGGAGAGAGAGCAAATAAATCTGTTTAACATCTGATCTTTGGGTTTTTGTTCAGTAATCAGCGTGACCTGTGTATAAACACATAAAAGAGATAACGTTGGTGTTTCCGTCATGTAGTAACTGCTGGCTTTAACTGTACAAAGGTTGTTCGACACTATGAAACACATACAGACTTCATGATGTTCGGCTAATATTTTTATTGTGAATATTAATCATGCTGACCTCGCTCTGTACACCACGCAGCGAGGTCAGCATATCCACGATATCCACGATATCCTCAGCTCCATGAGTTAACACAAAGTTTCCCAGCTGACTATCTAACTGCCAACTATTCCAGAGACGTGAAAATATACAGCATAAAGAAAAGTGTAAGAGACTCAGCAGCAGATTAGAATAACAGTTATACATTTAATAAATCACCAAATGAATCCAAGAAACGAGCAAACCTGTTCCGACAATTTGAATTTGTATTCCCTCAGCTGCAGACTCGCTGCTGTTTAAATGTTTGAAAAGGAAGATTAGATATAAAAAACGTCAAACATAGACTCAGTCTGCCTTCACATTTGATATGAGGCCAGCACGTATAGTGGCCTCAGCAGGCTATTACTGAAATACACGTGCTATATCATAAACTATGATATAAACAGGGAGGTCCTATTAACATGTTTAGTTTTAAAGGACACCTTCCTGCCTTTAGTCTCATTCATGAGCAGTATTAGTTTTCTTCTAACATCCAGAAGTCTGCACAATGTGTTTCATAGTTTGTAACAAGCCTTTGACAGGTAAACATAACATGACCGAAAAAGCAAAAAAAAAGAAAAAAAAAAGAGAGAGAGTGTTGACATAAGAAGAGAAAATTCTCTCAATTATGGAGACAGACAAATGGTTCATTTATGTTTGATGTGTGTTTATTCCTCCCTAAATATCGTCGGTGAAGTTCGCCATGCATGTCAATTTTCCTGCGCATTTTTATACCTCTGCCAACAGAGAGAGAAAAAAAAATCACATTCTAACAGACAGCTGGTGCTTAGAATACAGTTGAATAACTATTAAAAAACAGATGATATTTAGATGATAGTTCAGTCTAACACATGTGCCAGTGAACCATTAAACGTCTGTGAAACTATGCAGTTATGAAACGTAACTTTAACCTCAGCCAAACCGATTTGCTCAGTTGTAAATAAAACAGCGAAGTAAACGTGACCCGACAGACAGAACCTGAGTGAATGAAGTCCAGCGTTTAACCACTGAGAGCTAAAACTCAGCTGAGGTTTGAAAGCTGTGTGCCGGTGATTGGACATCAGCCGCTGATAAAGCTGTTCGCCTATAAAGTGCTCTGTAAGGAAACGAGCTCCAGCAGCTCTGCGCTCGGGGAAAACACTATATTTACTTATCTTGTGCAGAAAAATGCGCTGACATTGCGTTATATCGAGCACCGGCTGCCCAGTTAAACTGTGACTATCACCAGGTAACTAGGCGTGTTTCTTGAATTAGCAGCAGGTGTTAAACAGCTGACAGATGAGGAGGAGGATGCATGCAGGTAAACTGAGGGTCTGTTGAGCTGATCGCTGGTTTCGTGAGAAAAATGTCAGCTCGTTCTTTATGTTACAGAAGCACAGAGACACAAGACCAGGCGGAAAGAGACGATCGTTCGGTGAAAATGAGAATCTGCGAATGCAACATGTGGAACACGGAGAGTGGAATATGTAAACAAACCGGTTAACGTAACCCCCTCGGTGCACTCTGCATGCTAACTGTTAGCAGAGCTAGTGAAATCTCTGAAAACATCTGAGCACTTTTGCAAACATGTTCTATGTTGACAACCTGACCAGACATACGTCGCGACATTCGCGGCTAAAACACTGTTAAAAGTGTAGCTGGTGACAGAAAAACGGGGTATTTTAAAACTACACCACCACCATTGCTGCTTGTGATTTGATCTGCATTCTGGGATAACTGGCTGCCCCAAGTCTACACAAGCAATCGATTTTCTAGGATCGACCTGTTTTGACTTACTTTGCACGGCAACCAATCAAATGTTAGAGAAGCTGCATGGGCAGCGTTAACCCCGCCCCCTGAGTTTGATGGGTGAGGCTGACAGATAAAATTATTTCATGACGAGAGCCAGGCGTCAGGACTGCCAAAATGAAATAAATAAATATATCATTAAATAATTAATTAAATGTGTCAATAATTAATGAAATGTGTCAATAATTAATTAAAATGTGAAATACATAAATAATTAATTAAATGTGTCAATAATTAATTAATTACATGTGTCAATAATTAATTAAAATGTGAAATACATAAATAATTAATTAAATGTGTCAATAATTAATTAATTACATGTGTCATAACTATTTATTTAATTAATTAATTCCAATTTTAATTAATTATTGCCACATTTAATTAATTATTTAATGGTGTATTTAATTAATTCATTATGGCAGTCCTGGCGTTCCATACATTTTACTGTCCAAAACATTTATGCAATAGATGTGTCAATTTAATGTGAAATAGAGCCAGCAGTACTTTCACAACTTGTGAGTAGATACAGCATTAACTCTGCCCTGGAAGATGTAGGAAATACAATGGAGAGGCAGAGGAAGTACCAGTGTTGTAGTCAATGGGACAGCATGCAATGAATGAAAACCTTGAAGGAGACCCTCATCACCACTAGAGTCTCCCAGAAAGACACCATGCTCATTTCCTATCAAAAAACAAAAAACCCAAACACGATAGCTCTTCAAGAGTAAAATAAATCAATGATTAATAACATTCTTGTAGACTGATAGAAGAGGCTGATATCTATGAATATGTAAGTGTTAATAACAGTCCAAACATGTTTCAAAATGTTTTTGAGAGATCTTTCATATAAAAAATATGATTAAGCTATTTGATTATCTTAGTTGCAAATCCTTTAATATTTGTTACTACTCCAAGAAAAGTGCGAGTAGCTACATCAAGACTTTTTCCAGTTGCCATGTGGTGGTCAAAGTTGTAGGCAAACTTTGGTTAGGCACATTACAAATAGTAGAGTTAAGATTGTTGAATTGAAATTTGTTAAGACTGAGAGATATAAAGTGAGATTACTTTTGTATGCATGTTCTTGCCAAATCACTTTTGTCTCAAACATTACTGTATATTTTTACACTTCTGCCCAGAAACGACTCATAATCAATTAATTCCGACTCTGCGGGACAAGACCACATGAGCATGATGCCGTTTCAATATCTGTTTCTCTCAGTCAGGTAATTGTGTTTGGCATGTTGTATCTTGTATCTTATCACCTTATATAAAAGGTGAGGTCAGGGGGGGAATTTCATTGACAAGCACTCAGAGTGCCGTCTTCAGATGTGACAAACGTGCATGCTTGTGGTTTCAAATATCCAGGTGGTTTCGTATCTTTTTCTTGTGTATCAAAGTTTAGTGAGGATTGTAACTGACAGATGTGAAAATGGCTGTGTATTAATAAATATAAAAAAGAAGCTGAAAGGTAAATTTGATTAAACACAAGTATGTTTTAAGGCTGTATCCAGTTAGAATGGAGTCAGGACTCATGAAACTCAACAGGATCTTTTGGACCTCTCTTATTAAAGTGAGTTCAGTTGAATTCAGTTTTATTTAAATAGTGCCAAATCACAACAGCAGTTGCCTCAGGGCACTTCAACTTCATTCTTCACATTCTCCTCAAAAAATCTGGAGAGATCATCACACAGACTGTATAAAAAACTTTTTATTAATTCCTTTATTTTACCAGATATGTCTTGAATGATAACTCTCCATCACCTTTTAAATATTGGCTTAACCTTGAACCTCAACACTGGCAGAGTCAAATCATCAATGGGGTTACAGCTTGTTTGAATTCTAACAATCCTGACTCCTTTGTGTTTCAGTGGCATGCATGGAAACAGTTGCACAGGCACCCACAACTTCCTCAGATTATGCAACAGTGTCCAAGCCTATACAGTTGAAATGACCATTGTTTTACATTACTTCACTCCGTCTCTACCCGACTAACAACAACGTCGAGCTCTGACATTTTTACTAATTTCTTAGTGGATTTCTCATACCGGATCAGTCCTGCTTTTTTCAGTACTGTCAACTTTATTCCCATTAACTTTTAACCCATTGTGAAATGAGCAATACTGTACAGAAGAAGTGAGTCAGAGTTTAACTTTGAGTTAATAATTATCTTTCCTGTGATACTTCTACAAAGGATCAGACCACAGCTGGTTTTCCTGCTGACATTCAGACACCATGGATCTGCGTCTCACTGCCTGCGTCCTGATGGTACTTTGTGCGACATGGAGTGCAAACGGAGGGAACATTTTGGTGTGGTACACCGAAGGCAGCCACTGGATAAACATGAAGCCTGTTCTGGAGATGCTGGTTGACAGGGGACACCAGGTGACTGTACTGACCCCGAGCTCGTCAATGTACATGAACACCAATGAACCTTCCCGCTTTCACTATGAGCCCTTCAACGTCTCTTTCTCATTGGAGGCTATGGAAGAGTTTCTAGAAGAGTTCCTCCGATTCTCCATATACGAGATTGATTATATGAACTACTTGGAGCTCTACATCAGATTCATTGACATAATGAAAACTGACCTGCAGTTTTCTATCCAGTATTTGGACGGTGTGGTGAAATCAGAAGCCGCCATGAAGAAATTGAAAGAAGGAAAGTACGACCTTCTCTTGGCTGACCCCCTCTACCCTGGCAGTGACTTGGTAGCAGATATTTTGGGGATCCCACTCGTCTTCTCTTTGCGCTTCTCCTTAGCTAATAACTGGGAGAGGCATTGTGGTCAGATGCCTGCTCCACCATCCTTTGTTCCCGGTGCTATGAGCAAACTCACAGATAAGATGGACTTCTCAGAGAGAGTGTGGAACTATCTCTTCTACACTCTCCAAGACATCATGATTGATCACACTTTTTGGAACGTATTAGACAGATATTACTCTGATGTCAAAGGTGAGCAAATAGGCGTAAAGCTCTGATTTATAAAACTATTTAAAACTTGCTAAAGATTTAAACGCAGTTTTTTAAATATCCCATCAGATCTGATTAAGAAAATATGCCTTGTATGAACTATTGGTGATATGTCCTTTACTTATGCATTGCAACAGGAACTCCCACCAGTGCCTGTGAGTTGATGAGTAAAGCAGACATCTGGTTAATTCGAACCTACTGGGATTTTGAATTCCCTCGTCCTTTCCTCCCCAACTTCAAATATGTTGGTGGGATCCACTGCAGACCTGCTAAACCTTTACCAGAGGTAAGGACACTCAACTATTACCATCTGATTAATCATTACATCACAGAATATTCCTGCCAGGAGCAGTGAAGCCATCAAAATATTGAACAAAAATGAGAAAACAGCTGGTTGGCTGGTGGTGGGATAATATTCGACTTGTTACAGGATCTGGAGGAATTTGTGCAGAGTTCTGGAGATGATGGCATTGTGATCTTCACTTTAGGATCCATGATCAACAACGTCACCAAGGAGAAGGCAAACATGATAGCTTCAGGCCTCGCTCAGATCCCACAAAAGTTAAGTTTTCTTTAAGGACAAGTGTCCTCTTTTTTGGAAATCAAAATATGGTCACCTTAGACTACTAGGACTACCAAAACTACCATTTCTACCATCTCAAATTTTACATCACTCAGTTTTTCCTGCGAAAAGTCAGATTTTGTCTGTTTGTCTGTTGTTTGTCTGATGATTTCTAATGACAAGTCTTGAGATGTCCCCTACCCTTCAAGTCTTGAAAAATTGCATTACAATATAAAACTAGCATACAAAACCCCCCCAATCATGTTAGCAAATATCTTACTGTTTATAGGTGCTGTGGAGATATAGAGGAGAAAAGCCAGAAACTTTGGGTGGCAACACTAAAATATATGACTGGATCCCTCAGAATGACCTCCTGGGTAAGTAATGTGGGTACCAATCACAGATGAATAACGGATCAATAGATGATGGGCAGTATAGAAACATTGATTCCATCAAAACTTATCTTAGTGAAAACAGATTCCACAATGATGGCAAATTTTCACTGCACACTGAACATAATTTTTTCTACAAAAGTTTTTAAAAGCCTGGAGCTTATTTTGCCACATTCAACACTAAATGTTTTATTGGAGGCTGTGAGCATTTGTTATATTAAAAACAAGGAGAACTGAATGAAATATGATTTTCTCACAGATGAAATCATGATTACAAGTTGCACGCTGCGCTAAACTACTTTGTTTAGTTCATTTTCTCAAAGCTGTTCCACTTTAACAGATGTCTGGACATGCAAGTTAAATTTCAACTTAAATCACTTCTTCACATATATTGACATTCCCAAGTAGTCCAAGTGTGTAATAAGTAATTAAATGTTTAATGGTTTGTTTAATGGTTATTTGGCATGTCTTATGTCACCTTAAAACTAAAGCTAAGTACTTGTCCAGGTTTATTGAAACCTTTTTGCTGTCCAAGTGTGAAAAACTTACTCCAGATGTTTCATGGTTATTTGACATGTCTTAGGTCACCCTAAAGCTAGAGCTTTCATCACCCATGGAGGCACAAACGGGATTTATGAAGCCATCTACCATGGCGTTCCCATTGTGGGCATCCCCATGTTTGCTGACCAGCCAGACAACATGGTCCATATGAAAGAAAAAGGAGCTGCAGTTATTCTCAACTTGAACTTCATGACGTCTGAAGGTCTTAGAGACGCAATCAACACAGTCATCAACTACAAATCGTGAGTTCTTTGAACTATCTGTATACTTTGGATTAGGATTTGAAAGTATAGATTTTATAGCAAAGATGAGTGTGGGCTCAAGAGTATGAAAAGTATGAAGGCCAAGCATAACATACCTTAAACCAGAATTATTTGCAATTTCAAGTCACAGTGATCAACCTACACTGAACACAATCTGGTCTTGGTTTCTCATTCGTTTATTTATTTTTTTTTAATTGATTTGCAGCATGTTTTGGGGTGCTTTACAGAGCCTTTGCGAGGCTTTTTTTTTTTCATAAATGTAAGTTGTTATGCTGTACCTTACTAAAACCACTGAGCCCTTTATTGTCACTGGAATGTGCATGTATTAATTTAGCAAGACAAAAAAAGGTTTAAATGTTCTGGCAACACTTTATAACACAAACTACAAATATGGTGCAAGTACGCTGTACTTACGTGCATTTTGTGTCAAGTCAGGTTTTTGCAGGATATAATGAAAGAAGTACACTGTAAGTACCCTGTACTTTCTGGAATGCAAACCATATTATGGAGTCACCAGCGAAACAATGAAACAATTACAATGAATGTAGCGCCCACAACTAAGGCACAAGTAGCCTTTAATTACATGTAATGTTTTGTACCAAGTCAGGTTTTTGCAGGAAATAATAAAATAATTACATTGTTAGACTACAAGTACCCTGTAATTAAGTGCAATTTTTTGTGCAACATTTTTTAGTTACACCATAACACAACCCATGCCCCAGAAAGCACAGGATATTTCCATTGTACTTGTTTTATTGTTTCTTGCAAAAACCTAAATTGTTGCCTGCAAATTGCACATAAGTGCAGGGTACTTATACGCTGGTCGTGTTAAAAAGTTTTAGCAACCCTTTTGTACTTTGTTTTAATTTGCTGTTAAACCTCTTTTACAGTGATGGAATAGTAGAACACACACCAAGAATACCCATTCACACAATCAAATTCGTTTCACTTAAATCTGCAACAAACTAAAGTTATTTCCATGTCTCTTATTAGGCTTTGAGACCATGACATTTAACGTTTGGAGTTTAAGCTCTAACGTGCAGCCATCTCCTTAGAAATAAACAGCAGCACCGAGACTGCACAAAGTGATTAAATTATTAACTGGAGTTGAGGGCTCTTTACAATAAATTTCAAGATTAATGATTTTCTGTACCATTAATCTCTCGCCTCATTTAACTGTTTATTCTTGCAGTTTTATGTTCTTTAGAGATTAATTTTAAGAATTTTATCATCATCTGATAGCATCTCTGACTGGACTAGGTGGCAATGAAAGGGATCATTTCATACAGAAGCAGAGTCACATGTCCCATAAAACACCTCTTTTTGTGTGAGCGCACACAGAGCCTGAAATTGAGAGCTTTACATAGAAAGATGATAAAGACAGTAATCACAAGTCACTGAATGTACATGCCCTTGGGTTCTCAGGGCCATGCTCAGGTTCACACTTCAAAACAAGATTTCACTAATCAGTGGTTGATGTCACAGTGCCAACTTCTATATTTTATGTACAAACTATTGTTTTTCTGCTTCATAGGAGAATTCAAAAGACAGATTTACAGCATATCATAAAGTACGGTGGCCCCTAGAGACAAAGCACGTACAAAATCCAAAACACTTACAAAATCCAAAACACGTACAAAATCCAAAACACGTACAAAATCCAAAACACTTACAAAATCCAAAACACGTACAAAATCCAAAACACTAACAAAATCCAAAACACATGCAAACTCCAAAACACATGCAAACTCCAAAACACATGCAAACTCCAAAACATACAAAATCCAAAACACTTACAAAATCCAAAACACATGCAAATTCCAAAACACAACGGAAATGCTCCAGGACGCTAGGGGCAGTGTTGAGCTTTCTTTTACCTAGTAACTACACAAGCCAGGAAGTACCAATGACCGGATTTGGGCTGTATCCCAATTCAGGGTCTGCAGCCTTAAAGGCCGCATTTTAAGGCCGATTACGTCACAGCGACACGACGAAGGCTGTCCCAGTTCAAAGGCTGCTCGAAATGCGGCCCTCAAATGCGTCCTTCATTTCCCTGAATTTTAAGGATTTTGGTGTAGCCTTCATGGCCCAACATATCCCAGACTTCATAGCGTGGCAGTCGGTGTGGATAATTTTGTCGAAAAAAACGGCGGAAGCGGAGCGGCCGAAGAGTAAACTTTCAGAAGTAAGTACTGAATATTATGTCACTTATTTATGCGTGAATGTTTTTATAATGGAGAACATTAAAACATTACTGTTGGCCACATGTCGGGAAAGTTATGTGACATTAGCGATGTTTGTACTAACTTGGTTTTAAAGCCTTTACTTCAAAATATACGCTGTTCAATAGTTGACTTTAATCTTACAGAGAATGTGATGATTTTATGGATAATTAAAGTCAGTCATATATCCACAAACACAACAAGCTGAAAGTCAGTGATGCTGCTCGGTTTGTAGTCCTGAATATCACGGCACAAGCAGGATTCACTGCACTGTTAATGTTAGCTATGTTGTATTGCTGCCTCTGTTCGGTGGTGTCGAGCCAAACGCACTTTAACGTGTGTTTGAACGAGCTGACGGTTCACTCGTTAAGCTGAAAGAAAGATGCTTTAATCACAGGAGTCACACATGTGTCCACTGCACCATCTGGGAACTCTTCTTGTTTACCACTGTAATAACACAAATACTAAATCCTCCTTCTCTTGTGCTGTTTTGTAGCAGTGTATACACCTGAGACTGTCACCTGTCTGTCCATCCTGCACTCTCTCTCTTTTTCTTTCTCTCTGGTTGTGTAATAAAAGTATGAACATGTAGTTATAAGTTACACTTGTGTTTGAATCCTGCAGCTTATCACACATTTGATTTCCATGTGTGACAACTGCAAGTGTCCAGAGTGAGGACAGACTGAGGGACCCACTGCTGCACATCATCTGTGAGGCTTTGCACCCCTGATGATCCACCAGGACAAACTCAGCAGTGTGTGAGGAAGAGGAGGAAGAAGAGCCAGCAGCAGCTGACAGATGGAGATAATAGACAGACTGTTCCCTGTTTGTGAAGGACTGCTAGGAAAGTTTAACATAACTAATTGTCTGTCCTAAATCAGTCTTATTAGGTTATGTTCAAATAATTTTATCATTCCAGTGTTTTCAGTGTGGGAGAAAGTACTCAGGGCCTTCAAGTTACACACCATGAAAGGCAGCAACAAGTTTAACATTCAGAAACCTAAAGTATGTATCTGCAGCAGAATGGACCTAAAAATAAATGTTTGTTCCAGTTCTATGAAGCTTTGAGTATTTTGGATTAGTAGTACTGCTGTGTTTGTTGCATCATATTGCTGTAATTGTTTATATGCTTTATATATTCTGAGGTAAGTTGATCTATATTGTTACATCATATTCTATAAGGATGTTATGTGTTTGTATACTTTCTGCCCAGTTTGACCCATTTAGCAGAAGTCAGCCTGTTTAAGGCTCTGATATCTATTCTGTATGACTTAAAGCAGTTATGACATGGTCATGGTCCATAAAGGAATATTTAATATGTCAGTCTACTCTTCATTCTATCAGAAACAGTTTTCACAGCTTGTACATTTTCTTTTTATAAATATATGTAAACAATGAGCCAAATTTAGTAATGCCAACATACTGAAGGAACAACATTTGTCTCTTATATAGATTAGATTAGATTAGATTAGATTAGATTAGATTAGATTAGATAGAACTTTATTAATCCCTCGGGTGGGTTCCTCTGGGAAATTCGATTTCCAAAAAAGCACAGCACCGACAGAAGTTACAGAGTTACAGAATATTATATATATATATATATATATATATATATATATATATATATATATATATATACACACACACACACACACACACACACACACACACACATATATAAATACAGAGACAATATAAATAAAATATACGAAGGGGATAAATAGAATAAATAGGAATAAAAAATAAAAATACAAGTGAATGAATTGCACATTTCAAGTATTGAGGTCTATTGCACTGTTGACTATTTACAAAAGTATTGCACAAAAGGTATTGCACAGTGAGGTGAAGAGGCACTACAGCTTAGTTGTTCCCCCCTCCTTTGTCCTCCTGTTTCCCCTCCCTCTCCCCTCCAGAGAGGAGTTAAACAGTTTGATGGCGTGTGGGACAAAGGAGTTTTTAAGTCTGTTGGTTCTTGTCTTGGGGAGAAGCAACCTGTCACTGAACAGACTCTTCTGGTTGTTAATGGCCGTGTGCAGAGGATGCCTGGCATTGTCCATAATGTCCATCAGTTTCTTTAATGTCCTTTTCTCTGCCACTGTCACCAGAGTGTCCAGCTTCATGCCAACCACAGAGCTAGCCCTCCTGATCAGTTTTTCCAGCCTGGATGAGTCCTTCTTTGCTGTGCTGCTCCCCCAGCACACCACAGCATAGAAAAGTACTCCAGCAACCACCGACTGGTAAAACATCCTCAGGAGCTTCCTGCAGATGTTAAAAGATCTCAGCCTCCTGAGGAAGTACAGTCGGCTTTGGGCTTTTTTGTACAGGTGCTCTGTGTTGCATGACCAGTCCAGTTTATTGTCCACCCACAGCCCGAGGTACTTGTACTTGTTGACCACCTCCACCTCCTCCCCCTCTATCTGAACCGGCAGTGGACCTGCTCTAGACCTCCCGAAGTCCACAACCAGTTCCTTAGTCTTTGAGGTGTTGAGTTGCAGGTGGTTTGTGTGACTCCATGCGACAAAGTTTCTCACCAGACTTCTGTACTCCTCTTCCTGATCATCCCAGATACACCCCATGATGGCTGTGTCGTCTGCAAACTTCTGAATGTGGCATAATTCAGAGTTGTAGCAGAAGTCAGAGGTGTACAGGGTGAAGAGAAGAGGGGACAGCACAGTTCCCTGTGGTGCTCCTGTGCTGCTGACCACTGTGTCAGACGTGATGTCCTTCAGCCTGACGTACTGTGGTCTGTCGGTGAGGTAGTCGGAGATCCAAGCGACCAGGCAGGGGTCCACCTCCATCCTGTTCAGTTTTTCCTGAAGCATATATATGCATATATATGCAGTTTTTCCTGAAGCATATATGATACACCTATATATGCACTGTCAAAGATACTTGTCTTTGAGTGAAGATTTAAGGTGATAAGACATAAATAACTGCAACTTGAATCTGTACTGAGGCTCAGTATTTGACACAGAGTTCATGTTCACTGCTGTAATAGCTAATAATGATTAATATAATAACTATAATATTGGCCATATTATATTTACATTACCAAAGTGATATGACTTTAGTCTCATGAACAACATTAGCTAATTGTTATTTACTAACTAATGTTAAATGACTGTTCAGTACAGAAATGAAGCCCAAAAATCATGTTTTACTGTCCTGTGGTCTCAGCCTCAGATACTTATCAAATCACACAAAGCTCTTGCAGAAACAAACAAACGAACAAAATATGTTCTCCTTCATTTCTGTCAAACAAAGTTGTATAACACGTTTCCAGCGGTTAGTATCATGGTTGCTAGGCAACCTGGGCAGTGTGACGGAGACTATACCGTCCCATACAGCCCAACAAACTTGCCGTTTATTTTGCAAATCGAGCTCAACACTGCCCCTAGCGTCCAGGAGCACTTCCATTGTGATTTGGAGTTTGCATGTGTTTTGGATTTTGTAAGTGTTTTGGATTTTGTACGTGTTTTGGATTTTGTACGTGTTTTGGAGTTTGCATGTGTTTTGGATTTTGTACGTGTTTTGGATTTTGCATGTGTTTTGGATTTTGTAAGTGTTTTGGATTTTGCATGTGTTTTGGATTTTGTAAGTGTTTTGGATTTTGCATGTGTTTTGGATTTTGTAAGTGTTTTGGATTTTGCATGTGTTTTGGATTTTGCATGTGTTTTGGATTTTGCATGTGTTTTGGATTTTGCATGTGTTTTGGATTTTGTAAGTGTTTTGGATTTTGTAAGTGTTTCGGATTTTGTACGTGTTTTGGATTTTGCATGTGTTTTGGATTTTGTAAGTGTTTTGGATTTTGCATGTGTTTTGGAGTTTGTGCATGATATTTGGAATTTGTAAGTGTTTTTGGAGTTTGTACACCGGGGCCACCGTAATAAAGGTCTAATGAGCATAAAAGTTCAAGTACCACAAAGTTGTTGTTTTTTTAAATGTATCTCTTTATTTGAATTTTTTGATACAAAACAACAACAAACAACAAAAACAACACAATAATGTCACGGTTCTGGGTCAGTATTGACCCAGCATTCTGAGTTCTGATCTATTTTGAATGAACGTTTTGTTTCTCTGGTGTTTTGTTGATGATGATTATTATTGTTTGAGTTCTATGTGTTATATTCGGTATGCCTGCTTATGAGTCTGCGTCTGTGTCTCTGTCGTGTGCTTCCTGTTTTATTTTGTAGTTCTGTGTCCTATGTCAGTGCGTTCAGCTTTGTGCTCTCCCTGTCTCGTCAGTGTAATCAGCGTCAGCCGTGTCTCCCAGCTGTTTCCTCTTCGCTCCGTTCACCTCTTGTATTTAGTGTCTGTGTCTTCCCCTACTCGGTGTTGTGTCGTTAACGTCTGTTCATCCTCTTACCTTCTCCATGCTGTGTGTTTGTCATGTTCCAGTTCTCCAGCACCACTGTTTGTAAGTTTTTGTTCAGTTTTGTGACTCATAGTTTGAGGAGTTTTTCCAGCAATAAAGCTGCGTTTTCAGTTTAAGTCCTGTCTCCAAGAGTCCTGCGTATTGGGTCCACCACTCCTGCCTGCCTGCCACACAGTCAACCATGACAAATAAGCAGTCTGAGACATGTAAAAGGAAAACTAATAGAGTATGGTAAATAATTGGGTCTACCAGCCATTTACACATTTGTCCTGACAAACCCAACCTGCCATTGGAATGGGGCTGCCCCTCTCACTATAGTTTTCCTCAGATCATCAGGTAAGTAATCACTGGAGGGCGCCATATATCCAAAAAAAGTGTCACTTCAATTCAGTCTCTGCCTCTGCTCTGGCCCCAATCTGTAACAACCACCTATTGCCACCATCCCTCGTGAACTCGTGTATATGGGAGTCCACGAGGGATGGGTATTACATGTTTTTAGGATTTTTTTTTTTTAAACATAACACTATTCTAAGCTTTAGTGACCTGTCTTCTTTGTATAATTTGTATTATTATAACTTGTATCATTTCTTCCGCTATTGTCAAATAAGACACTGTGCATCTTCTATCTTGCCAGAGTTTCCAAGTCAGCCCCCTAAGCAATGGTAGGAAGAATTATTTGAGCTGAAGTCTCACAGTAAGGCTCTTATAACACAAAAAAGGGCGATCGTGGCTCAAAGAGTTGGCATTTCGTCTTGTAACCGGAAGGTTGCCGGTTCGAGCCCCGGCTATGACAGTCTCGGCGTTGTGTCCTTGGGCAAGACACTTCACCTACCGCCTACTGGTGATGGCCAGAGGAGCCCATCGCGCGATATGGCAGCCTCGCCTCTGTCAGTCTGCCCCAGGGCAGCTGTGGCTACAACTGTAGCTTGCCTCCACCAGTGTGTGAATGTGAGAGTGAATGAATAGTGGAATTGTACAGCGCTTTGAGGGCCCCGAAAAGTGCTATATAAATGCAATCCATTATTATTATTATTAAATACCTTAATTAAGACATGGGGCAATTACTGAACCCCCCCCCCAAAAAAAAAAAAAAAGTTGGGAACAGGACCTGGGCCTTAAGTTTGGGAAAGATTACTGGGACAAAGTAATTGACAGAATTCATACCTCGTCCTCATGTGCAAGACTCTCTCTTATTCAGTTTAAGACGGTGTACAGATTGCACTTCTCAAGATCTAAACTTTTTGCAATGGGTACCACCTCATAAAATATATGGCTCTTAAAGTAGCATGCTTATGACCGACATTAAAGTACAGTAGTATAGGCCTATTTAACACCTACATACAGTTTACACAAGACAATTTTATGTCTTATATGAATATTATTTATTTTAACTTTCATAAACAAGATGTGACGAGTGATAATATAACAACTGTACTGCATCAAAACATTCACAGCAGGTGGGATATCCAATCTTTAAGTGATTACCTGATGAATCCTGCTTCTGGGTCCAAACTACTCTGCATTTATTAAAGCGGTTTTAATGCTTTTTATTTTGTTCTATTTATTTTGAACAAGCCCCTAAAAACAGTCAGTGATCACTGTCGGCCTCTCTCGGTTTTTATTACTGCTAATCATTTTAAAGCTCAGTTTTTAAAACCTTACGATGTAACTACACCCCAGCCCATGCAGCAGAATATTAATGACTAACCTTGGATTGTGGATGGATTATCTCAGTTTTTCTCCTGACTGAAGTTTGGTCTGTTTACAGCATCCAGCCATTATTCGATTAAATTTGTTCCTAATCATCAGGAACTCTCGCGTCAACTTTTATCGAGTTGTAAAAAGTTACCTATCATACTCCAGCTTCACTGAGTTTATGTTATGCTAACATAGCTGTGCAGCTAGCCACCGTGCAGCACATAATTATATACCAGCTAGCCCAACTTCAGTAACCCTACAAACGCCACTACTGTTTATTTTTCAGTCTTCATTTATGTTGGAAGTGATAGCAGAGCTGTACATTTTATCTTTTGCTGTTGCGGTTAAGCTGCCGGAATTATAGCTTCACGACCCTCCTTTGTGGTTCATGCTTATCGAAGTTCAGTTTGCTCTCCATGACGTTTCAGCTGACAACATGAATTACTATCGTGTGGTGGCCTCGCTGGATCCACTGTCCACCCGCTGTGTGATGACCCTCCATGATGATGATGGTGATCCCCCCCACCCAAGGGAAATACACCCCTCTCAAGGCACTGCTGCTGTGGTGCTACTCCCTCTCCGATGCAGAGCTTGCTGATAAACTCCCTCTCTCAGGCCTGGGTGATGGTACAGCTCTCAAGCTCATGGAGGGCATGCTGCCCTTGCTAGGAACGGATGACGTTGGATTCCTCTTTCTCAGACAGTTTCCGTTGCGAGGTGACCTCGCCAAGTCCCCACTGCTGGCCGCAAAGGATTACCATTCACTCGCAGAAGAAGCAGGTTGCCTTCTCCTGGCTACCAAGAGCTTCGGCATCCAGGTGATAGTTCCCGACTCACCAACGGCATCTCCCGCGCCACGGATTCTCCAACTCATCGATTGTGGCTAGGATTGTGGCACTGCGGAAAAGGGCTGTGTTTTTACCATCAGTGCCGTTCCATCTTTGCAGTTTTAAGGCCCAGGGAAACGAGCCTGCCAGCGCTCTGTAGTTGCCGTGACCACTGGCAGGCTGCTCTTCACACAGGACTCGCGGTTGGAGAGACGTTTTCTGGTTCACTCCGGCTCACAGAAGAGCCTCGGGAGTCAACCCGAAAACGTCGGGAGCCTCCACAATGGCACATTATTTAATCTTTAAAAAAATTGGAGCTTTCCCATGTACCACCAGAGAGAACCCAAGTACTACTAGTGGTACGCATACCACAGTTTGAGAAAGGCTGATCTAGACTATCTAAAATATACCCCGACATTCCTGACCTGTGTAACAGTGGCAACACATCCACCTCGTATTTAACTCATGTGTTTTTTACCTGCACAACACTTCAGTTATACAGGACTTTTTATTTTGCACTGCTCTCTCCTGTTTTGAGTGTTACACTCAAGCCTTGCCTATTTTTTATTTTATTTTATTTTTTTTTTGGATTGGACGTTTGGATCAGGACTGGTTATCAGCTGTTCACTAGTTCTCAAAAATTGTAATTGCCTGAACTGTAATGAGGTATATCTTTGTATCATTTGGTACTTATTTTATTAGCCCTGATATGTCAAGCTACATGTAAAAATTCTATAAATAAAGAGGAAAAAATAATAAAAATGTAACAATTCAGATTATGTTTTTTAATTCATATACACATTCACAGGTACAAAGAAAATGCTATGCAGCTGTCCAGCATCCACCACGACAGACCCATGAGTGCTCTGGAAGAGGCAGTATTCTGGATTGAATTCACACTGAGAAATAAAGGGGCCAAGCACTTGAGGGTCCAGGCCCATGAGCTCACCTGGTACCAGTATCACAGCCTGGATGTCCTGGGCTTCTTCCTCACTATAGTTCTACTTCTCATATTCATCTTCATCAAGACCTGCAGTTTCTGTTTGAACAGGTGTTGTGTCAGGAAAGAAAAAAAGAAAAGGAAGGCTAAATAACAGACTGAACTGAAACAGAGATGTGGGACCAGTGCAGTATTTGTTACTTACATGAGATTTTCTTTCATGTATGTTTAGTTTCCCACCATCTTATTCTTTATGTATCACCACTGATTACTTTAACTAATTACAAGTGTGTTAATTTGCATAAATGTACCTGAATTTAATCTGACATTAAAAACCAAATGCTGATTGGCTGTTGAGTATATTTTTTTAAGAAAAGAAAATTCATTCTATGCCTTTAGCTGAGTAACACAAGTTTCTCTTTTAGTAATCTAGGCATACATCCATGCCATCAACAGTTATATAGATATAAAAGGTTCAAATTAAAATTTTACATAAATTATGTTATTATGAATTATGAGGAAAAACAAAAAAAACACTAAATCATGTTATGAAAGAGGTTGATACAAGCTGATACATTTGGATGACAAAACTTCGTAAACATTTCCTTTGTATGAACATGTTGAAAAGTACAGGAATAAGTTTTTACTTAAAGTGCTGCGGTGTCCTAAAACTCAATTTTCCATTTTTTTTGACGATAGTTCAGAATATGAAAAGATAAAAAAATTAATATGAAAAAGCAACCACTACATCCTGGTGTCCTGAACACGATGTAATGTAATGTGGCTATATACAGTGTTGTGATATTTTGATACCATGGTAGCATTTACAGGATATTGCTTTGTAGTGAAAACTGTTACTCAATAAGGCCCATTTACTAGTTGTTTTTCTCTTTCTCTCTGACCCAAGAATTGATGTGTAAGACTCACAGGCTGGTACCCCAAGGTCGAAAATACCACAGAGACGAGACCACTTCCTTACTCCCATCCTCCCTTCTTTATCTCTTAGAAAAAGGCTCGTTAAAGGCCAGGTGGTTTGTTTCAGAATTCACTAATGAAAGAACTCTGTATTCTATGTCTAGGAGTGTATTTTGCTGGGATGATCATAAATTGTAGCTGAACTGATAAACTACACAAAGGATACTTCTTTGCTCACAAGGCAGGAAGACGTTTCCTTATTTGGTCTGTACTGGTTTGAACTGAGAACTTGCTGACACACGAACCTTTTTTTCCTCTATATAAGCTGTTATGTACTAAATAAACCTTTGAGTTGATTTGGGAAGGCAACCTGAAGCAGTCTGTGTTTCCTTGTTCTCCCAAGCTGCTCCCGGCGCTGTAACTAACCCAGCTGAACGGCATACTTGAGTGTTACTTTGAATAATTAGGAATCTAATAAAGAAAGGACAGAACTCTGCTTATCGGTGCTCGTGCCTTGGAGGGAAACCGGGACGGAGATTTTCTCTTCATACAGTATCTCACAAAAGTGAGTACACCCCTCTCATTTTTTAAATTTTATTATATGTTTTCATGGGTACAACACTAAAGATATGACACTTTGACACAATGTAAAGTAGTCAGTGTACAGCTTGTATAACAGTGTAAATTTGCTCAAAATAACTCAACATACAGCCATTGATGTCTAAACCGGAACTAAACTGGAGTCCGCTTCCACTCCTCCATTATGACATCATGGAGCTGGTAGATGTTAGAGACCTTGTGCTCCTCCACCTCCCATTTGAGGATGCCCCACAGATGTTCAATAGGGTTTAAGATTGTAGACATGGTTGGGCAGTCAAGTACCTTTAACCTCAGTTTATTTAACAGGGCACTGTTTTGGGGGGGAATCATTCTCTGTTTCAGTATGTCACAGTACATTAGCATTCATGGTTACCTCAATTAACTGTAGCTCCTCAGTGCCAGCAGCACTCTTGCAGCCCCAAACAATGGCATCCCACCACCATGCTTGACTGGAGGCAAGCCACACTGTCTTTGTACTCCTCACCTGGTTTCTGCCACACACCCCTGACACCATCTGAACCAAATAAGTTTGTCTTGGTTTCATCAGATCACAGGTAATCCATGCTCTTAGCCTGCTTTTCTTCAGCAAACTGTTTGCAGGCTTTGTTGTGCATTATCTTTAGAAGAGGCTTCCTTCTCGGACAATGACCATTTGATGCAGTGTGTGGCATATGGTCTGAACACTGACAGGCTGACCCTCCATGCCTTCAACCTCTACAGCAATGCTGACAGCACTCATACAGCTATTTTCTAAAGGCAACCTCTAGATATGATGCTGAGCACGTGCACTCAACTTCTTTGGTTAACCATGGTGAGGTTTGTTCTGGGTGGAACCTGTACTCTTAAACTGCCTTATGGTCTTGACCACTGTGCTGCTTCTCAGTTTCAGGGTGTTGGAAATATTCTTATAGTCTAGGCCATCTTTATGTAGAGTAACAATTCTTTTTTTTTTTCAGATCCTCAGAGAAGTCTTTGCCATGTTGTGCCATGTTAGACTTCCAGTGACCAGTATGAGAGAGTGTGAGAGCAATAACACCAAATTCAACACACATGTTCACCATTTGCACCTGAGACATTGTAACACTAACAGGTCACATGAAACCTGGAAAGGAAAATAGCTAATTGGGCACAATTTGGGGTGTACTCACTTTTGTTGCCATGGGTTTAGGCAATAATGGCTGTGTGTTGAGTTATATAAAGGTGACAGCAAATTTACACTGTTGAACAAGCTCTACACTGACTACTTTGCATTGTA